>NC_084551.2:41660000-41852500 GCF_033978685.3 Nerophis lumbriciformis | reverse complement strand
CTATGATGTTAATTGTGTTTGGAGAAATGACGGACAACCTCGTAAATGACGCAGCAGTAAATCTGATGAACACCAGCCACCCAAGTCAGTTCACACACAGTATTAACACATTTAATGGTATAGAAGAAAGACTATTACAGCCCTTTGTTTTGTATTTTCAGATTTTACAATGCCAAACAGCACCTTACAGGCGGACATGACAAAGTAGGACCAAAAAGTAAATTCACGAGTTCTCCTTAATGAGGCGTATTGGATTTTATTTTTGTTTTTTCCTTCAACTCTAGCTTTGCCATCTATTATTCCATCTTGGGTGCCTTGGTGCTGGTGGCTGCTTACATGCAGGTTGCCTTCTTTACGGTGTCAGCTGGACGGCAAGTCAAACGCATTCGAAAGCATTTTTTTCACAGCATCATGCGGCAGGACATCAGCTGGTTTGACGTCAGCGAGACAGGAGAGCTCAACACTCGTCTTACAGAGTGAGTGACAAAAAATGCTGAACTTTTTCTCTGCAATTTGATAAATGTGTCATATAATTTGAGGGCACTCTTGTCATTTTATCGCTAAGACTGTGTGTATTGTGGTACCTCAGTTTTCGTACACCCTGCTTTTTTGTAGTATAAGTCATCGACAAAGTCATAATCACGATCTGCCTGGATTTTCGTAAAGTGTCTGGTTATCATGCGGCTAAACATTACACACAACAAACTAGTCACGTTTAATTCCGTATAATTTCGTTTAATTCCGCAAAATCAAGTGTCCAAACAAAAAATATTGATCGCTGGTTACTCAATCTCTGCTTTTTAAAATAAAATAGTCCACCACAGGGCCACAGAAAGTTGCAAGTGCACTTTAATAAAAAGGTGAGAAACACTTCAACAATAAATAATTTGAAGCAAAGTATGAAGGTGGCGTCAGCGTGGTTCTCCCCTCGCCGATCATTGCCGTCTTCATAAACAAGAGTCTTCAATAAATGTAAAAGTCATGTTAAAGCCCCACTTAAGAACTTTCAGATTTTGGTGGCGCAAGTGTACCAAAGCGGTAGTGTTTTGCCAGAAAGGGTCACATTCGGGGGGGGGGGGGGGGTCGCAGCTCGCTGCTGGGTTGTTCTTCCAACGCAAAAGACGGCTCCGGACGACAGCGTGAAGGTAGGCTTGGATTTATTTAACAAAAATCACTCACTACCACAAACACAAAAATACAACAAAAAAGGCAAGTGTGCCTAAAACACAAGTGAAGCTGTTGAATAGATCAGAAGCTATGGCATGGACTAGGAAACTTACTTGGTCAGAAAGAGACATGAATCGGTGTGACATAAAGACAATGCAGGCAGAACGAGTGATGAACAAAGGTAGGCTTGAATAACAGTGACATGATTGGTGACAGGTGTGTGTGAGTCCAAACGTGGAACAGGTGAAACTAATGGGTAACCATGGAAACAAAACAAACTCAAACAAGGAAGTGAAATCAGGAACTAAGGAAGTCCAAAACTAACAGCATAACTAAACAAAACATGATCCGGACCACGGATCATGACAGAAAGAAGACCACATTTCCCATTAGGACTAGCACATTTGGCGTCAAACTGACATAATGTCCGTTGTAATATTGGCACAAATTACAAACCCCGTTTCCATATGAGTTGGGAAATTGTGTTAGATGTAAATATAAACAGAATACAATGATTTGCAAATCCTTTTCAACCCATATTCAATTGAATGCACTACAAAGACAAGATATTTGATGTTCAAACTCATAAACCTTTTTCTTTTTTGCAAATAATAATTAACTTAGAATTTCATGGCTGCAACACGTGCCAAAGTAGTTGGGAAAGGGCATGTTCACCACTGTTACATGGCCTTTCCTTTTAACAACACTCAGTAAACGTTTGGGAACTGAGGAGACACATTTTTTAAGCTTCTCAGGTAGAATTCTTTCCCATTCTTGCTTGATGTAAAGCTTAAGTTGTTCAAGAGTCCGGGGGTCTCCGTTGTGGTATTTTTTAGGCTTCATAATACGCCACACATTTTCAATGGGAGACAGTTCTGGACTACAGGCAGGCCAGTCTAGTACCCGCACTCTTTTACTATGAAGCCACGTTGATGTAACACGTGGCTTGGCATTGTCTTGCTGAAATAAGCAGGGGCGTCCATGGTAACGTTGCTTGGATGGCAACATATGTTGCTCCAAAAGCTGTATGTACCTTTCAGCATTAATGGCGCCTTCACAGATGTGTAAGTTACCCATGTCTTGGGCACTAATACACCCCCATACAATCACAGATGCTGGCTTTTCAACTTTGCGCCTATAACAATCCGGATGGTTCTTTTCCTCTTTGGTCCGGAGGACACGACCTCCACAGTTTCCAAAAACAATTTGAAATGTGGACTCGTCAGACCAGAGAACACTTTTTCACTTTGTATCAGTCCATCTTAGATGAGCTCAGGCCCAGCGAAGCCGACGGCGTTTCTGGGTGTTGTTGATAAACGGTTTTCGCCTTGCATAGGAGAGTTTAAACTTGCACTTACATATGTAGTGACCAACTGTAGTTACTGACAGTGGGTTTCTGAAGTGTTCCTGAGCCCATGTGGTGATATCCTTTACACACTGATGTCGCTTGTTGATGCAGTACAGCCTAAGGTGTCGAAGGTCACGGGCTTAGCTGCTTACGTGCAGTGATTTCTCCAGATTCTCTGAACCCTTTGATGATATTATGGACCGTAGATGGTGAAATCCCTAAATTCCTTGCAATAGCTGGTTGAGAAAGGTTTTTCTGAAACTGTTCAACAATTTGCTCACGCATTTGTTGACAAAGTGGTGACCCTCGCCCCATCCTTGTTTGTGAATGACTGAGCATTTCATGGAATCTACTTTTATACCCAATCATGGCACCCACCTGTTCCCAATTTGCCTGTTCACCTGTGGGATGTTCCAAATAAGTGTTTGATGAGCATTCGTCAACTTTATCAGTATTTATTGCCACCTTTCCCAACTTCTTTGTCACGTGTTGCTGGCATCAAATTCTAAAGTTAATGATTATTTGCAAAAAAAAATGTCTATCAGTTTGAACATCAAATATGTTGTCTTTGTAGCATATTCAACTGAATATGGGTTGAAAATGATTTGCTAATCATTGTATTCCGTTTATATTTACATCTAACACAATTTCCCAACTCATATGGAAACGGGGTTTGTACAAATATTACGTCTCTAACCGCTATGCTGATGTTGAATAGCAGACACTATTAAGACATGATCTTGGATTGCAGTACAAACATGACGCTACTACCAAGAATGTGAGGAAAAAAAGACTGGCGGTAGTTTTTTTCGAAAGGAAGTTGTGTGGAACTGCAAACTATCAAGCTGGTGCCTATTTATTGCTACCACGAGAATTTACGATAGCTATCATTAGCATTAGTTTTGCAGGAACAGCCAAGGAAGAATCGGTCTGAAATCTCTCCTGGTATTTGAGCTCACGCCAGCGAGTAAAAGCCGGACCAATGTTGATCCTTGACTGTCCTTTTATCTGGGTAACCTCCCTCTTTCTTTTTTTGTCTCCTCTGACAAAAGTTTTGTTTTTTTTGGTTGTTTTTCAGCCTCTGACATGATAGCAGTAATTGCACGTAGGCATTATTCTTCTTCTTTTATTTTATTGGCGGTACGCAGGTGTTCGCATCGACTTCAATCTTTTTAAAGGCTAGAGCATACAAATGAGTTTTAGGATGGAAGTTAAATGCTTCTACTGAGGCATCTCTAACTGTTACCATTAGGGCGTTTCAGAGTACTGGAACCTGAATAGAAAACGTTCTAAACCCTGCAGACATTTTTGGGCTCTGGGAATCACTAATAAGCCCGAGTTCTTACAATGCAGATTTCACTCCATGCTTTATGAAAAACCTCAAGTTTAGTTGCATGCCATTTGCGTTCCAGCTTTCTACAAACCCTGTTTCCATATGAGTTGGGATATTGTGTTAGATGTAAATATAAACGGAATACAATGATTTGCAAATCATTTTCAACCCATATTCAGTTGAATATGCTACAAAGACAACATATTTGATGTTCAAACTGATAAACATTTTTTTTTTTTGCAAATAATCATTAACTTTAGAATTTGATGCCAGCAACACGTGACAAAGAAGTTGGGAAAGGTGGCAATAAATACTGATAAAGTTGAGGAATGCTCATCAAACACTTATTTGGAACATCCCACAGGTGTGCAGGCTAATTGGGAACAGGTGAGTGCCATGATTGGGTATAAAAGTAGATTCCATGAAATGCAGTGCAACACATCTCCTTTGCATAGAGTTGATCAGGTTGTTGATTGTGGCCTGTGGAATGTTGGTCCACTCTTCTTCAATGGCTGTGCGAAGTTGCTGGATATTGTCAGAAACTGGAACACGCTGCCGTATACGCCGATCCACGGCACCCCAAACGTGCTCAATGGGTGACATGTCCGGTGAGCATGCTGGCAATGCAAGAACTGGGATGTTTTCAGCTTGCTTGCATACTGCAATATGAGTTGATGGTCTCGGGTGAATGAGCCCCAGGATCTCGTCATGGTATCTCTGGGCATTCAAAATTTTTAGATTTTTGATTCAAGATGGCTGTCGGCTAGATGCACTGGGTCACACAGCTCCAACAATCCATGCAAAAGCTTGAAAATAAGTTGACATCCATCCAGCAGAGCAACATCTTCATGTTTATGAGGAAGATAAACATCAAACTGCCGGATCATTTTTGTGATTTTGGACTTGTTGGAGACTTTTTGATGACATGTGCTTCAATGCACTGACACACCATCAATACTTGATTGCCTGGAATCTGAAAGTATTCTGAATGATCACCCGGATTCTGAAAGTACGTTCCTCACTAAAGAATGGTGACTAAGAAGTTATCAGAAGAAATGGAGGAGGTGAAAAAGTCTCTGAATTTCATGTCAGAGGAACTGAGCAAAGTAGTAAAACAGCAAATTGGCTTTCTGGATTTAATTGACGAACTTAAGCAGCTGAAGGCAATAATCAAAGACAAAGACAAGAAGATTGAAGAGCTTGAAAGAAGAGTGGAAGATCTAGAGCACTACTCGAAGATGGACGACCTGGTGATTTCTGGGCTTGAGACAAGCCACCGCTCCTATGCACGGATCACAGCAGGTGACAAGGAGGGAGAAGATGCACCAAGAGGTGAACTGCACACGCTTGAGCAGTAAGTCATCAACTTTTTCAACAACAAAGGAATTCCTGTATGCAGTTCAAGTATAGCTGCATGCCACACCATTCCACTAAAACAAAACAACAGATCCAACATCATCATCCGTTTTGTGAGTAGAAAACATAAAATTGAAATGCTTAAGCTGGGGAAAAAATTGAAATACACAGGAGTGCATATAAATGAGCATCTATCTCACAAAGAGAAATGCAGAAATTGCAAGACAAGCCAGGATCATGAAAAAGGGAAAGCGAATCCAGGACACATGGACAAGGAACTGTAAAGTAATGATCAGATTGAATGGTCCACCAGAACAAGCAAGGGTATTAGTGGTCAGAGACTTGAAGGACCTTGAACAATATCAAAGAAAAAGATGATCATGATAAACAAGTGGAATAGTGTGGAAATGTTCCTTGTTGGCTGTGTACTGTGTGCAGAGAAACAGTTTGTACAACGGACATGATAGA
Source organism: Nerophis lumbriciformis (assembly GCF_033978685.3). NCBI lineage: Eukaryota > Metazoa > Chordata > Actinopteri > Syngnathiformes > Syngnathidae > Nerophis > Nerophis lumbriciformis. The sequence goes on along the minus strand of NC_084551.2, from coordinate 41,846,828 downwards.
AGAACAAATGAGCTGCACAAAATTCAAGTCTTTTGACTTTCATGATCATAAATGCTGTGAGTTAGAAAATAACATTGACCCAGATATTTACTTATATCAGAACTCTAATGTGGACTGTGAGTATTATACTGAAGAACAGTTTAACCCAAATGTTAAAATGGAAGGCTTTTCAGTGATTCATTAAAATAGCAGGAGTCTTTACAGTAACTTTTCCAAAATTAAAGAGTATCTTAAACAAATACAGCAAAGGTTTACCATAATAGCAATTTCAGAGACTTGGTTGAGTGATAGTAAGGAATTACTGGATGGATTAGAGCAGGGATGTCAAACTCAAATACAGAGTGGGCCAAAATTTAAAACTGAACAAAGCCGCGGGCCAAGGTTGAACAAATTAACCTTTTAATAGGGACCCAAACACGTTTTGCATTGAATATTGAACAAGCAAGGCTTATATAACTTTATAGTGACATGCAAAATCGAGTTTCAAATAATAATAATAATAATTAAAAAATATCAATGGCATATCAAATACAATTTAAATAAAAATGTAATGCCTCTTTTCTATTTGCAGCCTTCTGAGGTAAATATCAACATTATCTTTTTCCACAGGCTAATAAATTAGAACATAAAATAACAATGAATAAACCAACCATTCACAACTTTAAACTGCTCAGTTTGCAACACACTGATCTAATCTGATGTGCCCAAGCCAGATACCTGCCATCTTTTCTTGGATGCTAGTTCATTAATGTCGGGGCTCAGGCTTTGAGCTGAGGCAACCTTCATTATCGAACGAAGGTGTTCATCAGTCATTATATCTCGTAGTCCACCCGGACCACAGTCTTAGGGGCGTGCCTTAAAGGCACTGCCTTTAACGCAGCGTTTCTCAAAGTGTGGGGCGCGCCCCACTGGTGGGGAATAGAGACATGACAGGTGGGGCGCGAGGAACGGGAGGAAATTTCACTTTAAAAATTTTTTTTTATTATTATATTCTTAGATTTTTTTTTTTTACTATGCTTTCATTTTCTATACACACTGTAAATCACTTTGTGATTCTGTCTGTGAAATCCGCTATATAAATAAATGGAAATTACCGGTACTTATTTTTACTGTAGGCTTTATATTTCTCGATAGGAGCGAAAGTTTGACAGACATAGCAACAGTAACTAATGGGGGCGGGGCTAAGCGGAACAAACTTTCGCGCGGATGGGTAGCAGGCTAATGTGTGGATCACAATTACACAAATATATACATTTGTGACTCGCACCTCAAAGGTCGTCGAGCCAGAGCCAGCGCCTGCAGAGGAACAAAAATCTGACGGGCACACACTGTGTCATTCACTGGGAAGCACTCGCGTCAAGGCAGCTCAGCCCCGAACTCAATGAGGTTTTAACAGATGTTGTGAGCGCGGTAAATTTGATCAAAACACGACCACTGAAAGTGCGACTGTTCTCTGCACTGTGTGAGGAAATGGGAGCTGATCATACAGCCGTGCTGTTTCACAGTGAAGCAAGGTGGCTCTCCCGGGGAAAAGTGCTGTCACTTGCCCTGTCTTGCCAAATGCATAGCTCCTCCTTTTTTTTTTTTGCGAAGATTGCAAAGTAGCACTTTTATTTGATTTATTTTTGAACTTGATGCAAGTTATTTGATTTATTATTGAACTTTATGCAAGTTATAACACTTTTGTTTTATTTATTATTGAACTTGATGCAAGTTATAACACTTTTTGATTTATTATTGAACGTGAGCAAGTTATAACACTTTTTTTTTTTTTTTTATTGAACTTGATGCAAGTTATTTGATTTATTATTGAACTTGATGCAAGTTATAATAACACTTTTATTTGATTTATTATTGAACTTGATGCAAGGTATAAGACTTTTATTTGATTTATTATTGAACTTGATGCAAGTTATAACACTTTTTTTGATTTATTATTGAACGTGATGCAAGTTATAACACTTTTTTTTAATTTATTTTTTAACTTGATGCAAGTTATAAAACTTTTTTTGATTTATTATTGAACTTGATGCAAGTTATTTGATTTATTATGGAACTTGATGCAAGTTATAACACTTTGATTTATTATTGAACTTGATGCAAGTTATAAAACTTTTTTTTTATTTATTATTGAACGTGATGCAAGTTATAACACTTTTTTTGATTTATTATTGAACTTGATGCAAGTTATAACACTTTTGTTTTATTTATTAAACTTGATGGAAGTTATTTTATTTATTATTGAACTTGATGCAAATTATACCACAGCTGCACAGTTATTTTATTTATTATTGAACTTGATGTTATTTTATGTTATTGAGCTTGAACGTATACAACTTGATGTTCAATAAATTTGAAAATGTTAAAGCTTGGCATTAGCGCTCTGTTGGGGCGATGGGGGCAGGTGGGGCTTGAAAACTCCCCCTTGTCCAAAGTGGGGGATGACAAAAAAAGTTTGAGAACCACTGCTTTAACGTCCTCTACGAGCTGTCGTCACGTCCGCTTTTCATCCATTCTAACAACGTGCCGGCCCAGTCACAAGATATGTGCGGCTTCTGTACGCACACACACGTGAATGCAACGCATACTTGATCAACAGCGATACAGGTTACTCTGAGGGTGGCCGTATAAACAACTTTAGCACTGTTAGAAATATACGCCACACTGTGAACCCACACCAAACAAGAATGACAAACACATTTCGGGAGAACATCCGTACAACATAAACACAACAGAACAAATACCTAGAACCCTTTGCAGCACTAACTTTTCCGGGACGCTACAAAATACACCCCCCGCTACCACCAAACCCCCCACACACACACACACCTTGTAGCGTCCCGGAAGAGTTAGTGCTGCAAAGGGTTCTGGGTATTTGTTCTGTTGTGTTTATGTTGTGTTACGGTGCGGAAATGTGTTTGTCATTCTTATCTGGTGTGGGTTCACAGTTTGGCGTATATTTCTAACAGTGTTAAAGTTGTTTATACGGCCACCCTCAGTGTAAACTGTATCGCTGTTGACCAAGTATGGGTGGCATTCACGTGTGTGTGCGTACAGAAGCCGCACATATCTTGTGACTGGGCCAGCACTCGTTGGACTGGATGAAAAGCGGACGTGACGATTTTCGGGAGGGGCACTGAAATTTGGGAGTCTCCCAGGAGGGTTGGCAAGTATGAGAATTAGCGGTGAATGCAATGTTACCGCGGCATCGCCGCTGTATATAATCGGCGGGCCAGCTCTAGTGTTAATTTGATATCGCCTCAAGGACCAAGTGACATTACACGGCGGGCCAATTTTGGCCCGCGGGCCAGAGTTTGACACCATGGATTAGAGGGTTATGAAATGTTTTGGCAAAACAGGATGAACAAAAGGGGAGGGGGTGTTTTATTGTTTGTGATGTCTTCTCTCAAATGTAGGGTGATGCTGACATGACAACTGCCATTGACAATCTGATGGAATGTGTAACTATTGAAATCAGTGTTGAAAAATCCAAAAAAATATTATTTAGTTGTATTTATAGAACTCCAGTAACATGCATTGATCAATTCAATAAGACAATTTTTGAGTTATATGAAAGTCATAATGATAAGGTGATCTTGATTTGTGGTGACTTCAACATTGATTTGATGAAATTTAATGATCACACGAAAACCACTGATTTTGTTAATCTTATGTTTAGCTTGAGTTTCTTTCCACTAATTGTAAAACCTAGCAGAATAACAAAGGACAGCTTAACACTGATTGACAATATTTTTATAAATGTATTTTATGGGAAGAGAAAAAATTTACTCTTAGTGACTGATGTAAATGATCACTTGCCTCTCTTTACAGTGATCAAAATGAACAAGGAGCGACACTTACAATCAAAAAGACAAATAAATAACTTTGTTAGAATAAAATCACCAAAAACAGTTAAGGCATTCAAGGCTGATCTTTTAAATTAGGATAGGCAAAACGTTTTTGTGGAGGATACTAATGAAGCATACGATACATTCCTGGATATATTTCAGACTCTTTATGACCGTCATTGTCCATTGAGAGAATATAAGTAAAATACTAAAACGAGGGAGAAACCATGGATAACAAAGGGTTTAGTAAAAGCCTGTAAAAAAAAAAAAAGGCTTTACAGGGAATGTATTAAGCATCGAACAAAGGAAAATGAGGACTAATATAAAAAGTATAAAAACAGATTGACATGTATCATGAGGCTGCAACAAAAAAACTATTATGAACAATTGCTGCATAAACATAAAAATAATATCATTGAAACTTGGAATGTGCTTAATACTATGATTAAAAAATCTAGCAAAAAGGATTTTACAGCATATCTGGTAAAAGATGACAACTCAATTATGGAAAATATAGAAGAAATAGCTGAGGAATTCAGTAAGTTTTTTGTGAATGTTGGCCCAAATTTGGCTAAAAATATTAATTTTAATATGAATGATGACAAAAAGTTAAAGCGTGTATCTGACATTAAAAATGTAATGTTTCTTGGTGGAGTTTGTGAAAGTGATGTGTTAGAAGTGGTCAGAAAGTTTCAAAACAAAAAATCTGTCGAAGGTTACAACGTGGATATTGTTAAAGAAGTGACAGATTGTGTCCTGAAGCCGTTTACTTATATATGTTATAAATCTTTATCAACTGGAGCTTTTCCTGACAAAATGAAAATCGCTAAAGTTATTCCGATTTATAAAAATGGTGATAAACATATGGTCTGAAATTATAGACCTGTGTCTCTACTACCTCAATTTGCAAAAAATATTGAGAAATTATTTGTAAATAGACTTGATAAGTTCATTGACAAACATGAGCTACTGAATGACCATCAGTATGTGTCCAGGATTAATCGACCGACGTTCCTAGCAGTGATGAACTTTGTAGAAAACATAGCTACAGCAATAGAAAAAAAGCAACACACCGTTGGAGTATTTATTGACTTATGTAAAGCTTTTGACACAATCGATAATTCCTTACTTCTGCAAAAATTGGAAAACTATGGCATAAGAGGTGTTTCACAACAGTGGTTAAGTAGTTATTTAAGTAATAGATCTCAATATGTGGAAATTATTAAGACTAAATCACAGCCAAGAAGAGTAACTTGTGGGGTTCCACAAGGCTCGGTATTGGGACCTAAGTTATTTATACTTTATTTATATGACATTTGTTCAGTATCTAATACATTGAAATGTATTATGTTTGCAGATGATACAAATGTATATTGTTCAGGAGAAGACTTGAAGGAAGTGTTGAGGATAATAGAGGTTGAGTTGATTCAGCTAAAAAAATGGTTTGATATTAATAAGTTATCATTAAATGATAAGAAACTAAATTTATGGTGTTTAGTCGTGCAAGGACAAATTGTGAAGCAAAATTAAATCAAGTGGAAATTGATAGAGTATATTAAACTAAATTCTTGGGAATAATAATTGATCATAAATTATGTTGGAAACCGCATATTGAATATATAAAGGGAAAAATATCCAAATCCATTGCTATTCTTTATAAAGTAAAACACATGCTGAATAAGACATGTCTGCATATGTTATATTATTCTTTTATTTTTCCATATTTAACATATTGTGTTGAAGTTTGGGGAAATGTTTATAAAACAAACATTGACCCAATAATTAAACTTCAAAAAAGGGTCGTTAGAATATTTCACAAAGCGTGCTACTATGAACATACCAATCCATTATTTATAAGTTCTAATGTGGTAACATTTTCAGATATTGTGTTTTTAAAAGCAACGGAAATTATGTTTCGAGTAAAGAACAACAGCCTTCCAGCTTGTATTCTTAGGTTATTCAAATTAAGAGGAGAAAACTATAATTTACGGGGGATATTGATTTTTGAAATAGGTAAAGTAAGAACGAATATAAAATACAAATGTATTTCAGTTTTAGGAGTTAAATGGTGGAACAAGCTCAGTGATGAGTTGAAGACATGTAGTTATTTGTTCAGGTTTAAGAAAACTTTGAAAGGTGAAATAATTGAAAATTACAAACTGCATAAAATATAGTAACAATTACTTTCATCCCATTGATTTTTTTAACGTTGATGATTCAGGTAATCTTATTTTCAGTGAAGGTATAGGATAGGCACATATAAGCTTTGGCTTCAGCCTATTCCTTTTTCGGTCATTCTTTTTCTTTTTTTGTGTGTGTAAATGTGTATGATTGTTAAATATGTATAATCTGTACTGTGTTAAATATGTATAATCTGTACTGTTAAACTGATCACACAAAATGGTTGATTATATGACCGAAATAAACTTATTTGAAAATGCCATCAGTAAAATGTACTTGCTTGTTGTCCATAGCATAGGCTGCCCATACCATAACCCCAAACCCACCATGGGCCACTCAATTAACAACGTCGACATCAGCAAACCGCTCTCCCACTCTATGCCACACCCGCTGTCTGCCATCTGCCCTGAATAGCGAAAACTGGGATTCATCCTTGAAGAGAACACCTCTCCCAACGTGCCAGACGCCATCGAATGTGAGCAATGGCCCACACAAGCTGGCTAGGAAGACAAACTGCAGTCTGGTCGAGACCTCGATGAGGACGAGAAACATGCAGATGAGCTACCTTGAGATGGTTTTTCACAGTTTGTGCAGAAATTATTTGGTTATGCAAACCAATTGTTGCAGCCGGGTGGCTGGTCTTAGACGATCATGTGCTGGTGTGTTTACACGTGGTCTGCGGTTGTGAGGTCGTTTGGGTGATGACTTATGGTAGAGAAATTAACATTCAATTCACGGGCAACAGGTCTGGTGGACATTCCTGCAGTCAGCATGCCAACTGCACGCTCCCTCAAAACTTGCGACATCTGTAGCATTATACTCTGTGATAAAACTGCACATTTCAGTGTGGCCTTTTATTGTGGGCAGCTTTAAGGCACACCTGTGCAATAGACCTGCTGTTTAATCAGCATATTGATATGTGAGGTGGGATGGATTATCTTGGCAAAAAAAGAAATGCTCACTAACACAGATTTAGACAGATTTGTGAACAATATTTGAGAGGAGTAGGTATTTTGTGTATGTAGTAAAGGTTTTATAGATCTTTGAGTTTATTCATTCATGAAAAATGGGAGGAAAAACAAAAGGTGTTGCGTTTATATTTTTGTTCAATGTATTATTTATATGGTGCTGGGATACCATGATTTCAGCCTTTCAACGCTCCTCTTGGACCACCATTGTTTGACCTCAGCATTTGTCAAATCATGGTTACGGCCCTGAGTATAGACTACTACAGTATATTCATTCAGGTGTGTTGTAAAAAAATACACCCAAGGTAATTAAATAAGTTATGTGTATATTTATAGCAAGGCAAGGCAACTTTATTTATATAGCACGTTTACAACAATTTTTAAATTGGACCAAAGTGTTAGGAACTGGTCAAGGGGGTGACCCCGGGATGCAGAGATGAGAGGCAAGTTTGAGTAACAAAAAGGGAATACATTTAATGAGTCCAAAAAGTGTAACAAAAAGCGATGGAGGCAGAAGTGTACTCCATGAAATACTCAAATGAAAACAGGTTCCTCAGTGGTCGGCAGGGGGAGAAGCCAGTGCACACTAGAACACAGGGTAAAGTCCTTGTTGCCTCAAGGAGGCTAGGAAAACAAACAGAACAACGTTAGGAATTACAGGACTAGGAAAAAACAACATACCAGGACTGACGAGGCGAAGCAGGCACGTGCACGTGGAAGGTGCAGGATAAAATAACCGACAAGAGCCAGCTGTGGGAGGTGAGCTTAAATAGTCCTCGGTGGAAATAGGTTGCAGGTGTGCCTTAGTGTCCGCCCCTTGCTGGAGACCAATGAGCTGCGGAAACACATCACAACACAAGAGAAGGCAGGGAAATAAAAACACAACAGTACCCCCCCCCTTAATGGACGCCACCTGGCGGCTTACCTGGCTTCTCTGGAAAACGATCATAAAATGTATTTAAAAGTGTAGGGTCTAAGATAAGGGAACGCGAGACCCAGGATCGGTCCTCGGGGCCGTAACCCTCCCAGTCCACCAGATACTGGAAACCCCTGCCCCTTCTCCTCACATCGAGAATGGCCTTGACAGAGAACGCCGGATGGCCATCAATAAGCCTGGGAGGTGGAGGAGGCACCTCTGGAGGGCTCAGGGGACTGGTGGAAACGGGCTTGATAAGAGAGACGTGGAATGAGGGATGTATCCTTAGGGAGTCGGGAAGGCGTAATTGAACGGCAGAGGGATTTATGATACGCTCAATGGAATAAGGACCAATAAATCTAGGCTGGAGTTTTCTTGAGTCCACTTGGAGAGGAAGATCCCGAGACGACAACCACACCTTCTGACCGGGCCTGTAGTCTGGTGCTGTGCTGCGGTGGCGGTTAGCGATGCGCTGGTTGCGCTCTGATGTGTGTAGCAGTGCAGAGCGGGTGTTGCGCCAGGCTTGATGTGCGCAGTGCAGGTGGGCCGCCACCGATGGGACAGCTACCTCCGATTCCAGAGAAGGAAAAGCGGGAGGTTGGTACCCGTAGGCAGAGTGAAAAGGTGACATGCCTGTAGCAGAGCTGATGAGCGTATTGTGAGCGTACTCTATCCACGGTAGACTGAACGCCCAGGATGCCGGCTGCTGGTGGCAGACGCAGCGGATGGCGGCCTCCAGGTCTTGATTAGTGCGCTCAGTCTGACCGTTAGTCTGTGGGTGGTATCCTGAAGACAGGCTGGGTGATGCTCCTAATGCTTTGCAGAACACCTTCCAAACAGCAGACGAGAATTGTGGACCTCTATCCGAAACCACATCCACCGGGATACCATGTAGCCGGAAAACATGGCGTACGAGCAGTTCTGCGGTCTCGAGTGCAGAGGGCAACTTGGCAACAGCGACGAAATGGGCCATCTTGGAAAAACGGTCCACCAAGGTCAATATCACCGTGTTGCCCTTGGATGGTGGAAGTCCTGTGACAAAGTCCAATGCCACATGGGACCACGGGCGGGAGGGAATGGGAAGCGGGCGCAGAAGACCAGCTGGTGCCCGATGTGAAGCCTTATTACGGGCACAAGTGGCACAGGCGGATACGAAGTCCTTTGTGTCAGCCCTGGAAGTTGGCCACCAGAAGCGCTGGGATAGGAGGAAAAACGTACGGGTTATGCCGGGGTGGCAGGCGACCTTGGAGCTGTGGGCCCAGTTCAGTACTTCAGGACGGAGCTCTGGAATCACAAACAAACGCCCCTGAGGGCAGTTATTAGGAAGAGGAACGTCTTTGAGTCCCTCCTTGACGCGGCCTTCAATGTCCCACTGCAATGCTCCCAGTACACGTGATGGGGGGATAATCATCTCAGTCTTGACCTCTTCTTCGGGGCAGGAGTACATCCTCGACAGGGCGTCTGGTTTGCCATTCTGTGAACCGGGGCGGAAGGTCATGGTAAATTTAAATCTGGCTAGAAACAACGCCCACCTTGCTTGTCTAGGATTGAGCCGTTGAGCAGTACGAATATAGGATAGATTTTTGTGGTCTGTGAACACCACAAACGGGGTCTCCGAGCCCTCCAGCCAGTGCCTCCATTCTTGTAGTGCCAACACTACGGCGAGTAGCTCTCTATTGCCAATATCATAATTTCGTTCTGCAGGAGTCAGGCGGCGTGAGAAGAAGGCACAGGGGTGCAGCCTCTGGTCGGAGGTGGAGCGCTGGGAGAGAACAGCCCCCACGCCGGAGTCAGACGCGTCAACCTCGACAAAAAATTGAGAGGATATGTTAGGATGGACCAGAACAGGTGCAGAGGTGAACAAAGACTTAAGTTTCTCAAAAGCAGACTGAGTCTCTGAGGTCCACAAAAACGGAAGCTTAATGGAAGTTAGTTTCGTTAATGGTATCGTTACTCGACTAAAATTACGGATAAAACGACGATAAAAATTAGCGAAACCTAGAAACCTTTGAAGGTGCTTTCTAGAAGTGGGTGTGGGCCAATCAACCACTGCCTGGATCTTAGCCGGATCTGCCCGGAGTTGACCCCTCTCAACAATAAAACCCAAAAACGGAACAGACTCAGTATGAAAAACGCACTTCTCAGCCTTGACATACAGACGATTTTCGAGAAGGCGTTGGAGTACTAGGCGAACATGCTGGATGTGTAGTTCAGGGGTAGGTGAGAAAACGAGGATATCGTCTAAATAAACTACCACGAAACGGTCGAGCATGTCACGCAGGACATGATTTATGAGGCCCTGAAAGACGGCAGGAGCATTGGTGAGACCGAAAGGCATGACAAGGTATTCAAAATGTCCAAGTGGTGTGTTGAAGGCAGTTTTCCATTCATCTCCTTGCTTAATTCTGACTAAGTGGTAAGCATTGCGGAGGTCCAATTTAGTGAAATGTCTAGCATTGTGTAGTGGGTTGAAAGTAGAGTCTAGAAGTGGTAACGGATATTTATTCTTAACAGTAATATTATTGAGGGCACGGTAATCGATGCAGGGGCGAAGTGTCTTATCCTTCTTTTCCACAAAAAAGAACCCGGCGGCTAGTGGAGAGTTGGATGGACGGATAAGACCAGATGCAAGTGAAGTGGTGATATAGTCCTCTAGTCACTGTCTTTCGTGTCGGGAAATGTATAAACGCGAAGAAGGGAGTGTAGCACTAGGGAGGAGATCAATACCGCAATCGTAGGGACGGTGTGGAGGTAACGACAAGGCTCGATCTTTGCTAAAAACGTCTTTAAGGTCGTGATAAGCAGTGGGCACCACCGACAAATCAATGACCTCCTCGGTGACGACACGCGATGACCCTGTGCGAGGGCATGCGGACCGCAGACAATGAGAATGACAAAAAATACCCCAGTTAATTATTGTAGCTTTAGTCCAGTCAATATGGGGGTTGTGTTTAGATAACCAGGTAAGCCCAAGCACAACCGGAGCAGAACGAGAGGGAATTACCAGAAAAATTATTGATTCAAAATGGTTACCAGATAATTGGAGAGATAACGGAAGGGTATGATGGATAACAGTCGCCAGGTGGCCCCCGTTTAGGGATCGGACCACTTTTGGTTTATGTAACTTAGCAACGGGTATAGAAAAACGCTTAATTACGGACTCATCGATGAAATTATCGTCAGCACCCGAATCAATAAGAGCCCTAATGTCCAATTCCTGGTCTTTATCCCAGGTAAGCGTACCCGAGATTTGAAGTCTGGACAGCGTCTGACCTGTAGCTGACTGTAGAGGAGCAGGGTCGGTCGCTGGGGGAAGTGACGCTGGAATGCAGTGAGGCGGCGCCGCTTGAGTACGCAGATGAGGCGACGCTTGGGTGCGCAGAGGAGGCGACGCTTGGGTGCGCAGAGGAGGCGACGCTTGGGTGCGCAGAGGAGGCGACGCTTGGGTGCGCAGAGGAGGCGACGCTTGAGTGCGGCGGCGGTCAGGACGATGAGGACAGTGGGAGATGTGATGCTCCGCCTTGCCGCAATATAAACACAGCTGGAGACGAAGGCGACGATCTCGCTCAGCTGGAGAGAGACGATTTCCACCGAGCTGCATCGGTTTCTCTTCCAGTGATATCGGCAGGGCATCGACACTGGGTATCGGTGTGAATGCTTGATGCGCCTCGTGGCCACTCCTACTATGCTTCAAGGAGCGGAGTTCCTGGCGTTGGAAACTCTCTCTCTCCCAGTCAACGAGGCGATTTTCAATCCTCACCGCCAGAGCGACTAGCTCGTCGAGGCTGTCGGGAGTTTTGAGCGGGATCATATGTTTTCGGACTCGATCAGCCAGACCGAGGGAAAAAACGTCCACCAATGCGGAAGTAGGCCATCCGCTCTCAGCTGCGAGCCTTCGGAATTCGATGGCGAAGTCTGTGACGTTCCGCTGTCCTTGCTGTAGACGAAGTAATGCCCGCGCTGCTTCACGTCCTGGTCTTTCGCGCTGGAAAATGTTCTCCATGGCTTTGGCAAAAGCGGCATACGAGGCACATACGGGGGATTGACGTGTCCATTCCGCGGTGGCCCAGGCGGAAGCCCGGCCACTCATATGGGACAAAACAAAAGCCACACGAGCCTTTTCAGTGTAAAAAGAAGTGGGCAATAGTTCAAAAAAGATTTCACACTGGGTGAGGAAGGACCGCACGTCACCTGACTCGCCGGAGAATCGCTCGGGCTTGGAGAGTGGTGGACATGTAGTAGGAGAGGTTTCGTCAGGCAGCTGAATATCTGCGGGTCGAGGATGGCTCAGCGGTACTGCTGGGTCGGCCGGGGGGGAAGACATCACCTGCAGCGCGGTGAGTACACTTCCCAGCTTTGTCTCTAAGATATTAAGGCGAGCGTTCTGGCGTTCCGCCATGGCGTTGACGCTGGCCCCAAGCACGCCAAACTGTTCTTCCTGTTGGCCTAGTCTCTTGGCCTGTTGGTCAAGAGATCTTATGACCGGGTCGATCTCTGCGAGGTCCATGATGTGGTCGGTTAATATGTTAGGAACTGGTCAAGGGGGTGACCCCGGGATGCAGAGATGAGAGGCAAGTTTGAGTAACAAAAAGGGAATACATTTAATGAGTCCAAAAAGTGTAACAAAAAGCGATGGAGGCAGAAGTGCACTCCATGAAATACTCAAATGAAAACAGGTTCCTCAGTGGTCGGCAGGGGGAGAAGCCAGGGCACACTAGAACACAGGGTAAAGTCCTTGTTGCCTCAAGGAGGCTAGGAAAACAAACAGAACAACGTTAGGAATTACAGGACTAGGAAAAAACAACATACCAGGACTGACGAGGCGAAGCAGGCACGTGCACGTGGAAGGTGCAGGATAAAATAACCGACAAGAGCCAGCTGTGGGAGGTGAGCTTAAATAGTCCTCGGTGGAAATAGGTTGCAGGTGTGCCTTAGTGTCCGCCCCTTGCTGGAGACCAATGAGCTGCGGAAACACATCACAACACAAGAGAAGGCAGGGAAATAAAAACACAACACAAAGTGCTTTACAGGTTGAAAAGCATAGAGCAAAAACAAACAAAGAACCGCCCACCTCAACCGATGCACGGAGGGGGGCGGGGGGTGATGTGTGTGTGGGGGGGCAGGGTTGGGGGGACGAGGTTTGGTGGTAGTGGGGGTGTATAATGTAGCCTGGAAGAGTTAGGGATGCATGGGATTCTGGGTATTTGTTCTGTTGTGTTTATGTTGTGTTACGGTGCGGATGTTTACCCGAAATGTGTTTGTCATTCTTGTTTGGTGTAGGTTCACATTGTGGCGCATATTAGTAAGAGTGTTAAAGTTGTTTATATCGCCACCCTCAGTGTAACCTGTTGGCTGTTGATCAAGTATGCATTGCAGTCACTTATGTATGTGTACAGAAGCCTCATACAACATGTAACTGGGCTGGCACGCTGTACAGGCTGTAGAGGACGCTAAAGGCAGCGCCATCACGGCACGTCCTTATTAGTGTTGTTTGTTTAAAATTCAGCAGACATTCGAGAGAATAATTGCCCCGAAATACGGGAATCTCCCAGAAAAATCGGGAAGGTTGGTAAGTATGACGCGGTCAAGCGCCATTCATATAAAACTTGCGGGCCGCACTAACATTAAATGTTCTTATTAAGGTGCGGGCCGTGTGTCTGAGACCCCTGGTTTATACATAGCACAAAGCAAAAAAAAAACTTTGTATGCAGTGTTATTTCATTTTAAATTTCAAAAGAGTTTTGTGGCTCCCATTGTTTTCTTTAATTTGTGAAAGAGGTCAAAATGGCTCTTTGAGTGGTAAAGGTTGCCGACCCCTGATCTAGGGAGGAGAAAGAGCAGCGAGTGATCTTCATGGCAGTTTTTATGACCCTCTGAAGTGCGTTTCTCTCTGCGCTGTGCAGCTGGCATACCATACACACATGCAGTATGTCAGCACACTTTCTATTGAGCAGCGATAGAATGACACAAGCAGTTTTTGTCACAGGTGGTTCTTTCTGAGGAGTCTCAGAAAGTAAAGTCTCTGCTGTGCCTTTTTGATGGTCACTGATGTCTTCCTCGATCTGGATGCCCTAGAACCTGAAGTTAGAGACCCTCTCCACATAGATGTACAGTGGTTGGATAGTTATGGTTTTTTTCTTCCGGAAGTCCATGATCAGCTCCTTCATCTTGGTGGTGTTAAGGACCAAGTTATTTTCCCTGCACAACCCAGTCAGCCGCTCCACTTCATTTCTGTAGGCAGACTCATACCCCCAGAAATGATTCCCACTACTGTGGTGTCATCTACAAATTTAATAGTGGTATTGCTGGCATGGGCAGGGGTGTAGTCATGAGTGTAGAGGTCATACTTGCAAACCTTGAGACCTCCGAATTCGGAAGATGGGGGTGTTGAGGTGGGCGGGGTTGGGGGGGCGGGTTTGGTGGTAGCGGGGGTGTATATTGTAGCCCGGAAGAGTTAGGGCTGCAAGGGATTCTGGGTATTTGTTCTGTTGTGTTTATGTTGTGTTACGGTGCGGATGTTTTCCCCAAATGTGTTTGTCATTCTTGTTTGGTGTGGGTTCACAGTGTGGTGCATATTTGTAACAGTGTTAAAGTTGTTTATATGGCCACCCTCAGTGTGACCTGTATGGCTGTTGATCAAGTATGTCTTGCAGTCACTTACGTGAGTCTGTAGAAGTCGCATACAACATGAGATTGGGCCGGCATGCTGCTTGTATGGAGAAAAAGCGGACGTGACGACAGGTTGTAGAGGACGCTAAAGGAAGTGCCATCACGGCACACACTCAATATTATTGTCCGGGTGAAAATCGGGAGAAATCCGGGAAAATGGTTGCCCCGGGAGAATTTCGGGAGGGGCACTGAAAAATTGGGAGCGTTGGCAAGTATGGTAGAGGGTGTAGAGTAGGGGGCTTAGCACACAGCCTTGGGGGAGCCGGTGCTGATGCTGATGGATGCTGAGAGGTGGGAGCCTACTCACACCCTCTGAGAGCGATTTGTCAGGAAGTCCAGGATCCAATGGCAGATGGAGGAAGACAATCCCAGCCCCGTCAGTTTGGGCACAAGTCTGTGGGGGAGGATGGTATTGAACGCAGAGCTAAAATCAACAAAGAGTAGCCTTGCATAGCTCCCCTGCTGCTCTAGGTGGCTCAGAGCAGTGTGGAGGGCTGTCGCGATAGCATACTCTGTAAATCTGTTGGCCCTGTACGCAAACTGGTGAGAGTCCAATGCAGGTGGCAGACTTGAGGTGATGTGCCCCCGAACCAGAGTTTCAAAACACTTCATTGGTGTAAGTGCCACTGGACGGTAGTCTATTCAAGCTGTGTACGGCATTTTTTTTTGGCAGTGGGACAGAGTCCTTTAGACAGGGTGGGACGATGTACTGGGACAAGGACTGGTTGAAAATCCTGGTAAAGACAACAGCCTGGTCTGCACAGGTCTTTAGTACACGTCCAGGTACGCCATCTGGTCCAGCAGCTTTCCTCGGGTTCACCCTCCTTAGTGTGTGCTGCACCTCATGTTCTTCCAACATGAGGACGTTGTCACGGGTTGAGGGTTGTGATGCGACTGCATGTGGTTGCTCCACCTCGAAGCGAGCGAAGAAGATGTTCAGTTGCTCTGCCAGCGAGGCGTCTCCGTCAGCCACAGCGAGGGTGTTGGATTTGTAGACAGTGATGTGCCGCACCCCCTGCCACACCTGCCTTGTGTTGTTGCTGCTGAGGTGTCCCTCTATTCTCTTCTGGTATGCTGTCTTGGCCTCTCTGATGCCTATCCCCTGGCTGGCTGTGGCAGCACTGTACTGTTCCCCATCACCACACCTAAATGCCTTGTTCCTCTCCTTCAGCAGGGTCCTGACCTCACCAGTCATCCAGGGCTTTTGGTTTGGATAGACCCGGATGCGCTTCTCGGTCATAGCAATATCCGTGCAGAACTTGATATAGCTGTTCAAAGATGCCCCAGTTTGTTCTTTCAAACCAATCCTGGAGCTGCTGAGGGGCGCCCTCAGGCCAGATTTTAAGTGAAGTGAAGTGAATTATATTTATATAGCGCTTTTCTCTAGTGACTCAAAGCGCTTTACATAGTGAAACCCAATATCTAAGTTACGTTTAAACCAGTGGGGGTGGCACTGGGAGCAGGTAGGTAAAGTGTCTTGCCCAAGGACACAACAACAGTGAGTAGGATGGCGGAAGCGGGAATCGAACCTGGAACCCTCAAGTTGCTGGCACGGCCACTCTACCAACCGAGCTATTGTGGGGCGGCAACTTTTAACAGTTTTAGTTGTCGGGGGAGCACTTTTCCTGAGGGGGGTGTATGCTGGGATTAAGAAAACTGACAGGTGGTCGGAATGGCCCAGGTGTGATAGTGGCTTAGCCCTGTACCTACTCTTGATATTAGAGTATGCCTTGTCCAGAGTGTTTTTTCCTCTAGTTACACATTTAATGTGCTGGTGGAATTTAGGGAGCACAGTTTTCAGTTCTGCATGATTAAAGTCCCCTGCAATGATGTGCACCGCCTCAGGATACGCGCTTTGATTACTGTTAATGGAGTCATGTAACACCCTGAGGGCCGTACTAGTATTAGCTGCCTGTGGTATGTAAACAGCTGTTAGCATGACAACATTAAACTCCCGTGGAAGGTAGATGGGTCTGCATTTCATAGTAACGTACTCCAGATCTGCCACCAGTCTTGGTGTTGGTGCACCAGCTGTTGTTGACGTAGATGCATAGCCCCTCTCCTCTGGTCTCACCGGAGTCTTTGGTTCTGTCATGCCGATGTGTTGTGCAGCCCGCTAGCTCGATAGCCGTGTCCAGGATGAGCGGGTGAAGCCACGTCTCCGTGATGAGCAGAATGCAGCTGTCCCCGAGGATCTTATTTGTCGCAATCTGCAGCTTCAGCTCATCCAGCTTGTTGGCGAGGGATCTTGCATTTGATAAAAAAATGCTGGTAAGCGATTGTTTGAATGGCAGCTTGCTGAGCTTAGCTAGCGCGCCAGCTCTGCAGACCCGTTTTTGCTTCCTGTATCTCCGCCTCTTTCTCCTGGGTAATGTAATCCACGGAGAGCCCAGTGTCCTGGCTATGTCCGCCGGTATCTCGTGTAAGCGAAGAAACTCAGCTGTGACGTCTTGCTCACTCCATAGTCCCAATTTTAGAAGTTCGGGTCGACTGTAGATGTTAGTTGCCCGGCATAATGTGGACAGACACACCCACCATACAAAAAAATATAAAAAACTTGCACCAAAAAAGAGATCTCTGAACCACTGCGTCTATGTGCGCCGTCATCTTATTTGTCCTGGCTCAGGAAGTAGACCTGGTAGTTCTGTAAACCAGAGGATCAGAGGTTTGAATCTCACTTTGGTGGGAAATACTTAATACCGGCTTTGCTCAAAAGAAAGGGAAAGTAAAGCATGTCTGAATGTCACTGAATTTTTCGACACTGAATTTTTAAAAAACAAATTTTTATACACTGAATTTCTAAACACTGAAATGTTTTACACTGATTTGTTACACTGAATTTATGCACTGAATTATTGAACACAGATTTTTTTACATTGAATTTGTATACACTGAATTTTAAGACACCACATTTTGAAACACATGCAATTTGCTAACACATTTAAAAAAAAAAATTGTCAGCATAATTTAATGCAAAAAATTCAGTTCACAAATTTCCAACGCAAAAAATTCAGTTACATAAATTCAGTGTAAAAAAAAAAAAAAGAAGCTTTTTTAATAAAGACACAAATGAACCTTTAGACATTCACCGCTCCAAAATTATTTATATTCAAAATACATTTGAGTTTTTAGGGTCTTTTCCCATTTTTGCATTCTAAAACCGTTGTCAGGTAAAACTGATGCAAATATTGCTGAACAGTTGAGATAAGTGATGGACATTTTTTCATCTGTATCATCAGCGATGTCTATAAGATCCAAGAGGGGATCGGAGACAAAGTGGGGATGCTGCTTCAGTCCTTTGCCACCTTCATCACATCTGTCATCATCGGTTTAGTGAAAGGATGGAAACTCACGCTGGTCCTTCTGTCCATCAGCCCCTTGCTGGGCCTTACGGCTGCACTTTTTAGTACGGTAAGCCTTGCTCTTTGTTCACATTGGCATTCAGCCCCCATCTTCACAGCCAGACTATTCCTGCTATAATTGCATGCGTCTCCCATCTTGAATAGGTGTTGGTATCGTTCACGTCTAAAGAACAGGCTGCCTATGCGAAAGCGGGGTCCGTGGCAGAGGAGGTGCTTTCTTCCATCAGGACGGTGTTTGCCTTCAGTGGTCAGCAAAAAGAGATTGCCAGGTGAGTTGTACAATGTTGTATGCTGCATGACTGATGATACTGTACAATTTGGTATTGATCTAAACAAAGTTAATGAGCAAATACATAGTCGGTATTGCAGATGATATTTTTAACAGAATTTTTGAGAAAATAAAGTCAATATAATGAACCACAAGCAAAAACTTTTGGCTCTAATTCAAATCCTTTGACTTCTGTGTCCAAAAAAAAAAGAATCTTGCTTTGTAAATAATTTGTAAATACAACAGTATTAACAACACAGGTATTTGTAAACAATATAACAGAAGAGAATTAAAAAGAATATTGATCTACTATCAATCGAATATAATGTCAATATTTGGATCTATGTACCCATTTTTCGAGTGATCAGATCCCAATTCACCAAATGTGGGACAGAGACTAAGTTTTAATGCATCGAGGTAGTCCATAATAACTTAAAAAATAACATTTGTATTTTGCTTACAGAATCCGAATAAAAACTTTAAATGCAATTTTCTCACACTGTCTTATGTAAAAAAAACAAGCAAGGAGCTTAAATGAAAAGAGTATAAATCTATAGTAAATATTCTCACATTTGACTTTGCTATCATAATTTTTTCTACTAATGTCAGTGCTTTTCACTAGCAAAGCTCCGTTACTGCTCTGTGTGTATGCTAGCAGCCCTGCTTCCAGTAACAGAGACAAAACAAGTGGATTACTGACAAGATGGTTCACTCCGCACCCAATACGTGAAACCATCTCCGGCTATCGAGCTAAAAACCTGCTATCAACTAGCTATTAACCCCGTAACAAGCACTTCTCTTAAGGTTGTGAGGGAGTGAGGTTTACCGATGTACACATGCCCCAGCCACACTGGCTGGCCTCCGTTACACTCAACCCCCGAAACAGGTAACAACACCATTGTAACCCGCCTGGTTCTGTCCTTGCTTTTCTGTTCCGCCCGGAACTTGAACCTAGGTTGGCCTGCATTAGAGACGAGCGTTCTTGCCACCGAGCTAAAAGCCCAGGCTATCAACAGTCCTGAAACTCGTAGAAAGCAAAGCTGCAAAAGTAAAACAGCAAAGCAACTGAATTAGTAATTTATGCAGATCTTAATATTATAAAGTTTTTGTCAAGATCCATGAACCATTTGGATTCTGGATTACCGTATTTTCCGCACTATAAGGCGCACCGGATTATAAGGGGCACCTTGAATGAATGGCATATTTTAAAACTTTGTTCATACATAAGGCGCACCGCATTATAAGGCGCATAGAATAGACGCTACAGTAGAGGCTGGGGTTACGTTATGCATCCATTAGGTAGAGCTGCGCTAAAGGGAATGTCAACAAAACAGTCAGATAGGTCAGTCAAACTTTATTAATAGATTACAAACCAGCGTTCTGACAACTCTGTTCACTCCCAAAATGAATAAACAGCTGTTTTATTATTTTCCCCGAGGTAAAGTCAGTGACGTGGTGTTTTGTTTATCTTTTAACAACAGCAAGGTATAACATGTAGTGCAACATTTATATCACATAGTGGAGGGGAACTTTTCCCTGATTCAATAAACACGTAAAAAACAGTGATACTGTTACGGTAAATCAAACGTTAGTGCAATCACAATATAGTAACACTCGAAATAGTGCAGAGCAATAACAATATATCAATAACTCAACGTTGCTCAAACGTTAATGTCACACAACACAACACACAAAATAAACATGTAAAGCTCACTTTATGAAGTTATTCTTCATCCACGAATCCCTCGAATTCTTCTTCTTCAGTGTCCGAATTAAACAGTGGAGCGAATACGGAATCCAACATGCCCGGCTCCGTCTCGTCGATGTCGTCATTAATCGAGTCAGTGTCACTGCTGCTCTATTCCCGTGTTCTACTGCGTGACTGATCGTCTTAAGTTTAAACTCTGCGTCGTAAGCGTGTCTCTTAATAGGAGCCATTTTGGGGTCTTTACATAAACAAACAAATGGAAATGAAACAGCACGCCTCGCACAGTCATATATCCCAGCATGCACGGCGCGCTTTTTCTTCTTCTACGGGGGAAAATGAAGATGGAGGAAAATTAAGTCGGCGGCTGCTTACCGTAGTTGCGATTGATTGATTGATTGAAACTTTTACCTGTTGGAGGCTCAATATTGGTCCATATATAAGGCGCACCGGATTATAAGGCGCACTGTCAACTTTTGACAAAATTGGATGTTTTTAGGTGCGCCTTATAGTGCGGAAAATACGGTAGTTTTCTTTGAAGCAGTGCTCAATTATTTTGTCTTTACATTGTCTCACAGGTATCATAAGAACCTAGAGGATGCTAAGACTGTGGGAATAAAGAAAGCAATAAGTTCAAACATTGCTATGGGCTTCACCTTCTTAATGATCTATCTGTCCTATGCTCTTGCCTTCTGGTATGGAAGCACACTTATTCTGAGTGGAGAGTACTCAATTGGGGTTGTACTTACGGTGAGTAGAGACTATTAACACCAATAAGAACATTCCCACCAAAACTAAGCTACAGTAAATATAATGTTTTGTTTTAGGTTTTATTTGCTTTGCTTATTGGAGTATTTGCATTGGGGCAGACCTCCCCTAACATCCAGTCCATTGCCAGTGCTCGAGGAGCTGCACACAAAGTGTACAGCATCATTGACAATGTAAGGAAAGCCACAATCTCTTTTGACACTTTCACACACAACACATTTTTGTTTCTGTAGAGCTGTCAGTTTGCTTTAGTGCATGTGCACAAGTGTGTTCTGGCGCTCCAAGGAGTCACATTAATACAGCCTTCAACCAGGAGGCACCAATAAGGGGTTTGGAATCCACTCAAATTGGAGCAGCACCCACTGTTAGAGTGCACATTTGGTTAATCTGAAGACCACAGTCTTCTGACTCCAATATATTCACGCAAAGTGATTAGAGCAATATGACTCATGTGAGGTTTAAACATTCTATCATTTTGCAAGAGATTTTAAGACACAACGTATAATAATGGCTTAATTAATCACGTTCTTGCTGTGTCTCACACTACAACATGCATAGATACTTAGCATTAATGAAAGTTGTTCGTACTGCGGCGTTAAAAACCCGGTAGCTTGCTTTTTCTTGTTTCTGAAGATATCTTCTTCAATCCATGTGGAGAGACTTCCTCAAACAACAATACTTTCGTTTTTGTATACGTACATTGAGGAAAGTGGCTGAAGTAAAAAGCAGTGTAAATAAACAGAAGTACACTTCAATACTCCTGCAGAGCAGACAGTCTTCCTCACACTGTCTGTTTGGCCTTTGATAAGCTTCAGTTTCTTTGACCCGCAGTGACCAAACCTTCAACCACAACTGAGCTCAATATGAAATATTTTTGCTCTACAGAAACCATGCATCGACAGCTATTCACACAGCGGCTTCAAGCCTGATGTCATCAATGGAAACATTGAGTTCAAGAACATCCACTTTAACTACCCATCAAGGCCAGATGTCAAAGTAAGCTCCTCAGTGACTGTTTATCCAACACATAACTTCGCTTTGTAGGCCTAAATTACTATCATAACTTTCGTCATTTGCAGGTATTAAACAACTTGTCCTTGAGCGTGAAAAATGGACGAACCATGGCTTTAGTAGGAAGTAGTGGCTGTGGAAAAAGTACAACTATCCAACTATTGCAGAGGTTTTACGATCCTATGGAAGGATCTGTATGTCCACATTTGTAAAGCTTTAAAGACACATTATTTGCAATAAATGGACGCAAAAGGCATTAAATATATCTTTACATTCCTCTCTGTAGATATTCATTGATGACCATGACATCCGTTCTCTCAACGTCCGCTACCTGCGAGAGAAGATTGGAGTGGTGAGTCAAGAGCCCGTACTTTTTGCCACCACGATCACAGAGAACATTCGATACGGACGAAGTGATGTGACGCAGCAGGAGATAGAGCAAGCTGCCAAGGAGGCCAATGCTTACAACTTCATAATGAACCTTCCTGATGTACGACTTTATGACTTTACTTATAAACATATTTGACTGATACTTTCCAATGATAAGACTGTTTTCCTTAAGCAGAAATTTGAGACACTGGTTGGGGATCGAGGGACTCAGATGAGTGGAGGACAGAAGCAGAGAATCGCAATTGCTCGAGCACTTGTCCGTAACCCCAAAATCCTTCTGCTGGATGAAGCAACATCTGCTCTTGATGCAGAGAGTGAGACTGTCGTACAATCTGCACTGGACAAGGTACAACAGACCCTTCACACTAGCCCTTTATATTACTTTGACCTTTAGGTGCCAAATGCTTGTCTTCCCGGGTCTTCCCCAAAACTGATTTTGGTTACCCTTTGTATATTTTTGTTCACAATTAGCACAGTTGATTTTAGGGCGTGTTATTGCCCATTATTTTGAGAAGCACAAATAGCTCTTTAAGTTGCCTTTATTATTTTGGTTTGGCGTACTACAAGGTGTGTCATAAAAGTTCCAGGACTGTGATGTTCTATGATGTGAGACGCATCGTGCGGCATTTGCCTTCAGTGCACGAGAGGAGGCGAGAGTTGTGGCAGGACAACTGGTGGCTGCTTCACTATGACAAAATGCCCTCAGCATCCGACACATTGTAATGCTGGAGCAACCTCCCTACTCACCTGACTTTGCTCTGTGTGATTCCTCTCTCTCTTTCCGAAGTTCAAAGGTTTTATAAAGGGGACAATATCAAGATGGCCATGACAGCGAGGACTGGGAAGAAACATTCAAGGAATGCGTGAAGGCGTAGCATAGGCTAGGAAAGTGTGTTACGTTTCAATAGGATTACAGAGAGGAAAACTTCTGAAAGATATTTTTTGTGACACCAGTCATGGAACTTTTCTGACCCGCCTTGTCAACTAATACTTATTTCGCATGGCTATCCTATTCAGTGTTTATAGAGTAATCTGTAATGTTGACATTCTCAAATGTTTGGGTTATACACGTACACTACTGTCATTAAAACAAAGGGCCAAAATAGCACTTTTTTTTTTCCCAAATTTGGCAAAAAACTGTTGTGTAAATGGTCACATACAGAAAACAGCTGGAGGTGTTGAGGTAAAGCACTTTAGATGTATTTAGTAGGGACAACTAAGGTTGTTGGACTTACAGGATAGACTAAAAAAGGTACAACATCTGTTTTGTATCGATTAGCAAAATCCCAACCCTAAGTGACAAAAACAACAGTAATGTGTCATGAGCTAATTCATATATTATTGTTATAATACATAAACTTCTCTTCAGGTCAGACTGGGTCGGACCACCATAATTGTGGCCCATCGTCTCTCAACTATCAGAAACGCTGATATCATCGCTGGCTTACAAAACGGGGAGGTTGTTGAGTTTGGGACTCATAGCGAGCTAATGGAAAAACAGGGTGTCTACCACAATCTCGTCACCATGCAGGTAACTCTTTAACACAACTTTGGGGGACATTTATTTATCACCAGAAAGATAAACCTCGTGGTTTCTTCGCATTTCCACCCTGCAGACATTTGAAGAAGCCAAAGGTGAACAGCAAGATGAAAATCAGGAAGAAAAGAGCCCAGAATCAAAAACGAGTCCCGACTCCCCTCAATTCAGGAGGAGGTGTACAAAAAGTTCCTTCACTGGTTCAGAGGGAAAGAAAGAAGAGAAAGAAAAACTGGTGGATGCCAAAGACGAGGAGGTGCAATTGCTGCCTTATATCCGATGATCCATCTGAACAGGATTCAGATTTTTCTGCTTCTTTCTGCAGGATGAAAAAGTTCCACCCGTGTCGTTCCTCAAAGTGATGCATTTTAATCTTCCCGAGTGGCCTTACATTTTAGTCGGGACCATCTGTGCTATGATCAACGGAGCGATGCAGCCTCTGTTTGCAGTCCTCTTCTCCAAGATCATCACCGTAGGTTTTTGTAATGTTCATTTAAAGGCCTACTGAAACCCACTACTACCGACCACGCAGTCTGATAGTTTATATATCAGTGATGAAATCTTAACATTGCAACACATGCCAATACGGCCGGGTTAGCTGACTAAAGTGCAATTTTAAATTTCGCGCGGAATATCCTGCTGAAAACGTCTCGGTATGATGACGCCTGCGCGTGACGTCACGGATTGTAGAGGACATTTTGGGACAGCATGGTGGCCAGCTATTAAGTCGTCTGTTTTCATCGCAAAATTCCACAGTATTCTGGACATCTGTGTTGGTGAATCTTTTGCAATTTGTTCAATGAACAATGGAAACAGCAAAGAAGAAAGCTGTAGGTGGGAAGCGGTGTATTGCGGCAGGTGTTGTGCCGTATAACGCACCCCCGCCGTAGAATGCACCCCTTGACTGTTGTGCCGGATAACACAGCCGGTGTTTCATTGTTTACATTCCCGGAAGATGACAGTCAAGCTTTACCATTGGCTTGTGGAGAACTGGGACAACAGAGACTCTTACCAGGAGGACTTTGAGTTGGATGCGCAGACGCGGTACCGTGAGTACGCATGCAGCTGCGGCTTCCAAACATTTGATCGCTTGCCCGTACGTGCGTGCCGCTATGTGCATGTCACATACGTAACTTTGGGGACTTTGGGGAAATATATGTGCTGTATGCACTTTGGGGAGGTGAACGGTACTTTGGGCTGTGGGATTGAGTGTGTTGTGCAGGTGTTTGAGTTGTATTGGCGCGTTATATAGACGGGAGGGGGGAGGTGTTTGTTATGCGGTATTAATTTGTGGCATATTAAATATAAGCCTGGTTGTGTTGTGGCTAATAGAGTATATATATATGTCTTGTGTTTATTTACTGTTTTAGTCATTCCCAGCTGAATATCAGGTCCCACCCGCCTCTCACAGCATCTTCCCTATCTGAATCACTCCCACTGCCCTCTAGTCCTTCACTCTCACTTTCCTCATCCACGAATCTTTCATCCTCGCTCAAATTAATGGGGAAATTGTCACTTTCTCAGTCCGAATCGCTCTCGCTGCTGGTGGCCATGATTGTAAACAATGTGCAGATGTGAGGAGCTCCACAACCTGTGATGTCACGCTACTCGTCTGCTACTTCAGGTACAGGCAAGGCTTTTTTATCAGCGACCAAAAGTTGCGGACTTTATCGTCGATGTTCTCTACTAAATCCTTTCAGCAAAAATATGGCAATATCGCGAAATGATCAAGTATGACACATAGAATGGACCTGCTATCCCCGTTTAAATAAGAACATCGCATTTCAGTAGGCCTTTAAGTTTTTTGAGAAATCAATCTGCTTTCTTTTTCAAATGTTTAGGTGTTTGCCGAGCCTGATGTGGAAGTCGTTCGACAGAGATCTCTATTCTTCTCCCTCATGTTCGCTGCTATTGGAGGCATATCTTTTTTTTCCATGTTTTTTCAGGTATGAATAGCAACATTCACACACATTCTTATGATAGTTTTTGTTGATGTGTTAAATTGAGCTATTTGTCCGATTGAAAGTTTCTGTTATGACAGCCTGCCAAAATATGTCAGTATCGCTCCGCGTGCTCTGATCTGTCACTTTATTCAGGGTTTCTGTTTTGGTAAATCTGGAGAGATCCTCACGATGAAACTGAGACTTTCGGCTTTCAAGTCCATGCTGAGGCAGGTAAGTAACAAGGACTACTCATTTACTGCGACTAACATGCCACTAGATTTACGAGTATTTTTAGTGTTGGTTGAAGTAATATTTGTAACAGGTGCCATTTAAACAATGAAGAATTATAATATATTACATGAGTTGGAAAAAATGGGCCTCTTGTCGTAGTCAAACTAAATCGAGTGCAGTTGTTTGTTTGTTTTTATTGACTTTCAGCTCATTCAAATCGATCAACATATCAAAACCTTGAAAAACAATATCAAGGTGCAGGAATGATCCATATAATGATTGACATGTAAGACTTTCCAATGATTGCATAAACAATGACTGACTGACTGTGCGGGAAGGCGGGACTTAAACAGAAACACAAGTCACAGCTCAGCTGAATATTGCAAGCAGATACATTCAATAAATCAGATTTTCTAACTGTTTTGTTTTCTGTTAGGACCTTGGATGGTTTGATGACCACAAGAACAGTGTTGGAGCGCTCACAACAAGGCTTGCCACAGATGCTGCTCAAGTACAAGGGGTAAGTAAGGCACTCACTTGAGCACTGACACACACATCCTTGAAGCAAACTTTTTGGACTCTGCTCAGGCTACAGGAGCACGTCTGGCTACTGTGGTCCAAAATATTGCCAACATGGGCACCGGTCTGATTCTGGCCTTTGTATATGGCTGGGAGCTGACCCTGCTCATCCTGTCGGTGGTGCCGGTTATGGCGGTGGCTGGAGCTGTGCAGATGCAGCTGCTCTCTGGGCAAGCTGCCGAGGACAAGAAAGAGCTGGAGAAGGCAGGAAAGGTGCGATTTTGTTGTGGGATGGTTTGTTTGTGAAATGAAAAAAATTTACCATTTCTAAGTGTTGTTTAGTAAATGTTACCTTGAAAGAAAAGTATTATAGTGTTCACTACACCACTGATACTTTGTTTACAGCAGAATGTAGTTTTTGATGACAAGCAAAATAACGAAAGAACTTCCATCCATCCATCCATCCATCCATCCATTTTCTACCGCTTGTCTCTTTTGGGGTCGCGGGGGGTGCTGGAGCCTATCTTAGCTGCATTCGGGCGGAAGGTGGGGTACACCCTGGACAAGTCGCCACCTCATCACAGGGCCAACACAGATAGACAGACAACATTCACACTCACATTCACACACTAGGGCCAATTTAGTGTTGTCAATCAACCTATCTCCAGGCGCATGTTTTTGGAGGTGGGAGGAAGCTGGAGTACCCAGAGGGAACTCACGCAGTCACGGGGAGAACATGCAAACTCCACACAGATAGATCCCGAGCCCGGGATTGACGTCAGGACTACTCAGGACCTTCGTATTGTGAGGCACATGCACTAACCCCTGTACCACCGTGCTGGCCACGAAATAACTTAAAGAAGAAAAAACGTTAAAGTACCAATGATTGTCACACACACAATAGATGTGGTGAAATATGTCCTCTGCATTCGACCCATCCCCTTGTTCCCCCCCTGGGAGGTGAGGGGAGCAGTGGGCAGCAGCGGTGGCAATTTAACCCCCAATTCCAACCCTTGATGCTGAGTGCCAAGCAGGGAGGTAAAAACCAAGGTACGGACCGTAGTGTGGGTTACAATGCTGCACCTCAACACAACCAAAAATATTGCACAAAATGACTGAACATGCAGCTGAAGGCAGTCAAAAAAAATGTTAACCGGGACTATGTAGGGCCCACAGTTGTACAGTATACCGGTAATAATTAAGTACCGCAGTACTAATTAATCATAATTGGTACTATACTGCCTCTAAAAAATACCGGTTCCCTTTTTTATTTTTTTACGGGCATGACGGCGCGCCGTTGTCACATTGTGACATTGCTGGTTTTACAAGCAGAGGAGCATGTCTGGCAACACACACGCACAGAGTACTTAAAAGCAGACAGTGTGTAGACAGAAAGGGAAGAATGGATGCATTTTAGCCTAAAAACTTAACAATAAAGGTTAAGCTACAATACTGAAACGCCGCTCAGCAAGAGGTACTTTAAAACATGGCTAGCTAGCTAGTGGCTAGCTATAAACACTGAAGCGTTGCCCTGCAAGTGGTCTTTTCAAACATAGCTTGCTAATAGCTAGCTAGCGGCTAACGTCCCTCTGTAGTGTTTTAGCTACTTCTAAATCACTAATCTTCGCCTCCATGGCGACAAATAAAGTAAGTTTCTTACAAGTATCATCTCTGCAGGACGAGTTACAGCTAAACATGCTTCACCACACACCGTAGGAGGATACAATAGCTCAGCGGCGTCACTGTAACAAAAGCTAGTGCTCCTCAATGTAAACAAATGCCAGGGATGGATATACACCTGACATCCACTGTAATGAAAATTTGAGAGTAATAGATCTTTTTTGTATATAGTAAAAGTTTTAGATTTTTCAGTAGCTGGACGAAGTGGCTGGGGAGAGGGAAGTCTGGGCTTCTTTGCTTAGGCTGCTGCCCCCGCGACCCGATCTCGGATAAGCGGAAGAAGACTGATGGATGGATAGTTTAACTCATGAAAAATGGGAGCAAAAACAAAAATGTTGCGTTTATATTTTTATTCAGCATACATATTGCTCACTAATATAGATAGAAGATCAAATACAACAAAACAAACCACTAATATCTGTACTGCACACCATGAAAAAACATCACAGTAATTACAAAAGTGCGTTGTACAGTTTAATGGCTATGGGTAGAAAGGACCTGCGGTAGCGCGCCTTTTTACACTGTGGATATAACAGTCTAATGCTGAAGGAGCTAATCAGGGCCTCCACAGTGTTGTGCATGGGGTGAGAGGGATTGGACATTATGGATGTCAACTTTGTCAGTATTCTTCTGTCAGCCACCTCCTCAATGCTATCTGGTGGGCAGCCGAGGACGGAGATTTCAAGATTCAAGATTGTTTATTGTCATATGCACAGTTAAACAGACAGTTTGCCATACAATGAAAATCTTACTTTGCTAGTCCACCCTTCAACAAGTCACACGGTACTTAGCTAAAAATAAAAATAAAAATAAAAATGTATATACAAGGCACAGTAAGTAACATTACAATATTGCACATTCTGATTGACAGTCAACAGTATAACTATGGAGGTGACCTTGGGTCACAGCAGCAGTTAAAGTGTTTTTAGTGATCAAAGGTGAAAAGTGTGGTTCACAGTTCGGGGGTGGTCATGGTAGCTGTCTTTTGTTCAAAAGATAAAAGTAAAACGGGGGGGGGGAAGCTAGCATTCACAAGTTAGCATTCACAAGACTGATGGCCTGTGGGTAGAAACTGTTTGTCAGTCTCGTAGTCCTGGATTTCAGGCTCCTGTATCGTCTGCCTGATGGTAGGAGGCTGAAGAGACTGTGCTGGGGGTGTGTACTGTCCTTTATGATGTTGTGTGCTGTCCTGGTGGCCCTGGTAGAGTACATGTCCTGTAGTGAGGGGAAGGCTGCTCCTGATATGTACTGAGCAGTTTTAATCACTCGCTGGAGTGCCTTCCTGTCTTTAGCAGTGCAGTTTCCATACCAGACCGTGATTGAGCTGGTAAGGACACTCTCAACCGTACTTCTATAGAAGTTGCAGAGAATTTTGGGTGGCATGCCAAATTTTCTCAGCCTTCTTAGGAAGTACAGTCGCTGCTGGGCTTTCTTTATTGTTTGTTGGGTGTTGTGATCCCAGGTGAGGTCCACCTTTGTCCCCCCTATGTACAGAGGTGTGTACTGGGCACTCCTTCTCCGTGGGTCAATAATCATCTCCTTGGTCTTGTCTGTGTTCAAGGAGAGATTATTATCCTGACACCAGGCCACCAGTTCCGCTACCTCCCTTCTGTACACTGCCTCAGCTCCCTCGGTGATCAGTCCGACGACCGTAGTATCATCTGCAAACTTGATGATACTGGTGTTGTTCTGGGAGGCCACACAGTTGTGTGTGAAGAGGGTGTACAATAGGGGGCTCAGCACGCAGCCTTGGGGGGTCCCTGTGCTTAGAACCTTTGTGCCTGATGTCTGGTTGATGTCTGACTGACTGGGGCCGGTTTGTGAGAAAGTTCAGGACCCAGTCACAGAGAGCCGGTGTCAGACCAACAGTGAGGAGTTTAGCAGTGAGTTTTTGTGGGATGACCGTGTTAAAAGCAGAGCTGTAGTTGATGAATAATAGCCTGGCATAGGTGTCCTTGCCCTCTAGGTGGGTGAGGGTGGTGTGGATGACGGTGTTGACTGCTTCCTCAGTGGACCGGTTCTGCCAGTAGGCAAACTGTAGAGGGTCCAGTGTGTCTGGGATAGTCTTCTTGATGTGTGACATGACTATCCTCTCGAAGTACTTCATCACTATTGGGGTGAGTGCAACAGGTCACAGTGTTTTTCTTTGGCAGGGGCACGATGGTGGTAGTCTTGAAGCAGGTGGGCACAACAGCTTGTGCTAGTGACAAGTTGTATATGTCAGCAAGTACGTCAGCTAGCTCTGATGAACACACCCTGAGGGCCTGGCCAGGGATGTTGTCTGGGCTGGCTGCCTTCAGTGGGTTTCTTCTCCTCAGAACTGTACGTACCTCTGCTGTTGTCACAGTGAGTGGTGGGTCCTGCGTGCGCTCCGTAGTCAGAACCCCTCTCTGTTGGTTAGTGTTGAGGACCTCGAAGCAAGCGTAGAACTCATTCAGCTCATCTGGCAGTGAGCGTTGGCTGTTTGTGACCTCCCTGCTCCCCTGCTTGTAGTCTGTGATGTGTTGCAGGCCTTGCCACATGCGCCGGGAATCTGTGGTGGAGTAGAATCCCTCCAGCTTTAGTCTGTATTGTCCCTTGGCCTCGCTGATGGATTTACGCAGGTCATATCTGGCCTTATTGTAGTCCTCAGCGTTGCTTGAGACAAATGCAGTGGAGCGGGCATGAAGCTTGGACCGAACATCACAGTTAATCCAGGGTTTTTGGTTTGGGTATATTTTGTATTGTTTTGTGGGAACAATGTTTTCCACACATGTGCTGATGTAGCCAGTTACACTGGAAGCATATTCCTCTATGTCCACAGTACCGTCATCCCTCTGAGCAGCAGTTTTGAACATGTCCCAGTCTGTACTCCCAAAGCAGTCCTGAAGCACTAGTTCAGTGTCTTCATTCCACAACAGTTTTTCTCACTGGGGGGGCCTTGCTTGAGGCGCTGTCTGTACGCTGGATATAGAAAAGCTGAGATGTGATCAGATAGTCTAAAGTGTGGTCTGGGTACAGCCTTGTAGGCTCCCCTCACGTTGCAGTATAGACTTAGACTTCCTTTTTATTGTCATTCAAATTAGAACTTTACAGATAAGAACGAAATTTTGTTACATAAGCTCATGGTAGTGCAGGATAAAAAAGCAATAAGGTGCATATATAAATAAATAAATATATATATATAATAAATAAATATATATAAATAAATAAATAGATTACTGTACAGATAAATATATTGCACTTTTTCACATGTGTCCACGTTTATGGATCTATGTTATATTGTCTTTTTTATTCCAGCAAGTTAATCCATTTTGGGGGGGGGGTTGAGGGTATAATTTAATTATGATGCGTTTAAGAGTCTTACGGCCTGAGGGAAGAAGCTGTTACAGAACCTGGAGGTTCTGCTTCGGAGGCTGTGGAACCTCTTTCTAGAGTCCAGCAGTGAAAACAGTCCTTGGTGGGGGTGGGAGGAGTCTTTGCAGATTTTCTGAGCCCTGGTCAGGCAGCGGCTTTTTGCGATCTCCTGGATAGGAGGAAGAAGAGTCCTGATGATCTTTTCCGTCGTCCTCACCACTCTCTGGAGAGACTTCCAGTCTGAGGCATTGCAGGCTCCAGTCCAGACAGAGATGCTGTTGGTCAGCAGGCTCTCTATAGTGCCTCTGTAGAATGGGGTGAGAATGGGGGGAGGGAGCTGTGCTCTTTTCATCCGACGCAAAAAGTGCATGCGCTGCTGAGCTCTTTTTGGTCCAGAGTGATTTTCTCCCTCGTAGGAAAGTTCACATACTGATGGTATTTCGGGAGGACACTCTTTAGGTTGTGGTGGTTAAAATCCCCAGCTACCGTGAACGCAACATCGGGGTGTGCGGTCTCTTGTTTACTGATGACGTCATGCAGCAGCTTCAGCGCTGTAGTGGAACCCGCCCGTGGCGGGATGTAAACAGACAGTACAAACACTGCACTGAACTCCCTTGGCAGGTAAAATGGTCTGCATTTCACCATCAAAAACTCAATGTTGTCCAAGCAGTGTCTCTCAACCACCTGTACGTCCGAGCACCAGCGGTTACTCACGTAAACACAGACGCCGCCGCCTCTCGCCTTTCTTGAAGCCTTTGTCCGGTCTCCACGGTAGACTGAGTGTGTTGCTAGCTGGATAGCAGAGTCTGGGATGCTGTCCGAAAGCCAGGTTTCCGTAAAAATAAGAGCACAGCAATCTCTCAGTTCACGCTGGAATGTAATCCTGGTTCTCAGCTCATCCAGCTTGTTGTCAAGCGAGCGCACGTTAGCTAGCAGCAGGCTAGGTAGTGGTGGTCGTGTCGCTCTAGCCTTTTGCCTAGCATGTGGCCCCGCTCTCTTGCCCCGCCGCCTTGTTGTTGTTGCTTGGTTAGGTGGGTCTCATCGTAGCAGAAAGTTAAAGTCCGTCAGACTAGCTCATGGTGAGCTTTTCCGATGTCCAGAAGTGCGTCTCTGTTATATCTCACTGTTGCGTGCAAAAACTTTGCATTTAGGATGCAAATTAGTACTATAATAAATAAAAAACGTAAATGTTGTCGGGAGGACGACGCAAAGACGTCAGCCACGGGGGGCACATCAGGTCATAGCTCTCTTGATCAGTTTATTAAGTCTGTTATTGTCTC
This sequence comes from Nerophis lumbriciformis, assembly GCF_033978685.3. Classification (NCBI taxonomy): domain Eukaryota; kingdom Metazoa; phylum Chordata; class Actinopteri; order Syngnathiformes; family Syngnathidae; genus Nerophis; species Nerophis lumbriciformis. The sequence continues at coordinate 41,814,216 of NC_084551.2, read as the reverse complement.
TGGCTGTGCCCCCACCCCAGCAAATGACAGCATAGAACACAGCAGAAGCCACCACAATGTCGTAAAAGGTGCGCAGCAGTAACCCGCACACCCCAAAGGACCTCAGTCTCATTAAGAGCTGTAGGCAACTTTGATCTTTCTTGTACACAGCGTTTAAATCTACTATTTTATTAGGATGTTGAACTAATCTTTTGTTTATTTTTCTTTAACTGCAGGCTAAAAACAATATAAAAAACCTGATTTTAATCGAGATTGGAAGTTGTGAAATTTTTGTTCCTAATAATTTGTTTGCCATATTGGCCAGTCCTACTGCGTTTGTGTATCAATGGGTAAAACGAAACTTTTTGGCTTGGCTTGTTTGAACATTGTGGTTTATTGCCCAGGGCCACTGAACTCTGGAGAAGTGGAAATACATTCAAATGATTGATTGGTCATCTGCCCTACCTGAACAACTGCTTTAGTGGATAACTGATAATGTTATGGCGCAAGACTTAGGTGTCACATGACGTGCTTTACTCAGGGCTTTTAAGAGAACATTAATGTCTGACTACTCAACCAAAGTTCACTGTCTTTCCAAACTGACATATTTTATGGTCTGTTTCCTCAGATTGCTACAGAAGCCATCGACAATATTCGCACTGTCGCATCTCTGACCAGAGAACCCGAGTTTGAATCTCTGTATCATGAAAACCTCAGCGTTCCATTCAAGTATGAAAAATCTTTGGTACAGTGTTGGAAATTTGAAAGAAAAATGTCTTGATAGTTACTGTAGGTCTCTCTTTGCAGAAACTCCCAGAAAAAGGCCCATGTGTACGGCTTTACCTTTGCATTTACCCAGGCCATGATCTACTTTGCTTATGCAGGATGTTTCCGGTTTGGAGCTTGGCTCATTGACAATGACAGAATGAACGTGGAAGGAGTTTTCTTGTGAGTCAACTTCCAATCAACTTTCTTTTGATGTGGTTGGCAAAAGGCAACTATCAAGAGTTGATCTAAGCCAAAATGCTCAATTTCTATATTTAGCTGTTAATCATTTACTACAAGTTTAAAAGACCTTTGTGGGCAATTGTAGATGTGAGTGGGTTATAAACCAAGAACTGTAACACATGCATAAACATATTGTTTTGGAGAAGGTGTGTATTAATGTTCATTACATAACGCTGCCATATAATTACTAAGTCTCAGCAAACATTGTGTCTCAGGGTGATTTCGGCAGTTCTGTATGGAGCCATGGCTCTTGGAGAAGCCAATTCTTTCGCTCCCAACTATGCAAAGGCCAAAATGTCTGCTGCACACATCATGATGCTCCTGAACAGAGAGCCTGCCATTGATAATCTTTCAGAACAGGGAGAGTCGCTGGTATAACACCTTACTTTACCTTTCCGTTTACTTACAGACTTAAGTCTTCCTTCTTGACTTTGTTGTCTTTTAAAACCTCAGGATAAATTTGATGGTAACGTGCAATTCGAGGGTGTAAAGTTTAACTACCCTTCACGCCCTGATGTACCCGTCCTCCGAGGGCTGAATCTGAAGGTGAGCAAAGGAGAGACACTTGCCCTGGTAGGAAGCAGTGGCTGTGGAAAAAGCACAACCATCCAACTTCTGGAGAGGTTTTACGACACCATGAATGGATCAGTGGTGAGTACATAAATACACACCCAACAGCTTTATACCACACATGCCTCTTCACCTACTGTCTCTTAGTCCACAGTCAGTGTTTTTATAGCTGCAATGATAAAACCACACTACTTAAATTCATCCTAATAAAGTTAATATTGCTGCCGCTAAAAGACAAAACGGGATTACTATTACTATCACTTGCTGCATTTGTCTCCATTTCAAGGCCTCTGTGGGAGCAAATCAGAGTTCTCAAGTCTGCCTGCCACAATTAACAGATCTATAGACTGAATGTTTGTCATTTCTTATTAGTTTGAACTTAGTCCTTGCTTCAAAGTTTTCCTGGTTTTCCAGCATCTGTTCGTGTGGTTGTTCATGAAAATGTTCGCCCAAATTTGCCTCAATTTTCGTATCCTGTGCCGGCCAAAACATTGAATCACACATTGGTGACTCAGTCTGTGTGCATTCTTTTCACAGCGACAAAATAAACCACCACGGGTCAAAGAATACTGTAGAAAAACTATACAGTTCAAGAAAGAACTCGTAGCAAAGTACAAAGGTGGCGTCCACTTACTTGGCTGTACGCTCCCCTTCTCCCTCTCCACTCATTGCTGTCTTCGCCAACAACTTCAATAAATGTAAGTGGTGTTAAATGTTAAAAGGCACTCTGGGTACATCTGTACCATATATGGATAATCCACTGACGTCACAACGGCAGAAACTTCACAAAAGAAGCAATTTCCAAATAGCTTGTTGACAGTTGTAGGAAGGAAGGCATGTATATTTTATAAATATCTCCACAATGCCTCCTAGGTATGTGGGCTTGTATAAAGCCTCAGGGAGTTGAACGCCCCTGCCTTACATAGTTCCGGGTCACCCTTGGGCAAGGTGTAGCACCCGAATGCCCCCCCATCAGGTTTACGATACCCCCCGTGAAACAAACTAAGAGAAGATGCGTTACCGGCCCAGAGGAAGCCCGGGGCCCTCCTCCGGAGTTAGGCCCGGAGGCAGGGCTCGTCAGCGAGCCCCTGGTGGCCGGGCTAGCCACGGAGCCCGGCCGAAGCTCATTGAACACACCATCCTCTCCGCCACGTGGGCCCACCACCCGCGGTCGGAACCAGTGGGATCGGGTGAGCTGCCAAGTGGATGGCAGTGAAAGTGGAGGCTCCAGACGGACCAATTCGGGGCAGCAAAGGCTGACTTTTGGGACGTGGAACGTCTCTACGCTGGTGGGGAGGAGCCCGAGCTAGTGCGAGAGGTGGAGCGCTACCGGTTGGATATGGTGGGGCTTACCTCTACGCATAGCAAGGGCTCTGAAACCACACTCCTGGACAAGGGATGGACCTTGTTCACTTCTGGAGTTGCTCAGGGTGTGAGGGCCCAGTCGGGTGTGGGGATACTCACAAGTCCCTGGCTGAGTGCCTGTACGTTGGAGTTCACACCAGTGGACAAGAGGGTCGCTTCCCTTCGCCTTAGGGTTGGAGGGGGGGAAAACTCTGACTGTTGTTTGTGCGTACGCACCAAACAAGAGTTCAGACTATTCGGCCTTCTTAGATAACTTGCATGGGGTCATGTATGGGGAACCGGCAGAGGATTCTATAGTCTTGCTGGGGGGCTTCAACGCACACGTGGGCAATGACAGTGATACGTGGACTGGCGTGATTGGGAGGAACGGTCACCCTGAGTGGTGAATTGTTATTGGACTTCTGTGCTAGTCATGGACTTGTGAAAACAAACACCATGTTCAAGCATAAGGATGCTCATAAGTGTACCTGGTACCAGAGCACCCTAGGCCAAAGATCAATGATCGATTTTGTAATCGTATCAGCTGATCTGAGGCCGTATGTTTTGGACACTCGGGTGAAGAGAGGGGCTGAACTGTCAACTGATCACCATCTGGTGGTGAGTTGGGTCAGATGGCGGGGAAAACCTGTGGACAGACCTGGCAATCCCAAGCGTTTAGTGCAGGTGAACTGGGAACGTTTTGGGGAGTCCTCTGTCCGGAAGGACTTCAACTCCCACCTCCGGCAGGGCTTCTCTGCCATCCCTGTGGAGGTTGGGGACATTGAACAGGAATGGGCAATGTTCAAAGCCTCTATTGCTAAAGCTGCAGCTGCGAGCTGTGGCCAGAAGGTCTTAGGTGCCTCAAGGGGCGGTAACCCTCGAACACCCTGGTGGACAGCGGTGGTCAGGGAAGCCGTCCAACTGAAGGACTCCTACCGGGGTATGTTATCTCAGGGGACTCCGGAGGCCGTTGCAAGGTACCGACAGGCCCGAAGGGCAGCGGCTATGGCTGTGGACGAGGCTAAGCAGAGGGTGTGGGATCAGTTTGGGGAATTCCATGGAGAAGGACTATCGGGCGGCACCAAAGCTGTTCTGGAAGACCATACGGCACCTCAGGAGGAGGAAGCGGGGAACCATCCAAGCTGTGTACAGCAAGGATGGGACTCTGCTGACTTCAAGTGAGGAATTCGTAGGGCGTTGGAAAGAGCACTTTGAGGAACTCCTGAACCCAACAACCTGGTACTGAATGTCAACAAGACCAAGGAGATCATCGTTGACTTCAGGAAGCACCAGTCCAGCCACGCTCCACTCTACATCAACGGCACAGCGGTGGAGAAAGTAAGCAGCACCAAGTTCCTGGGGGTGCAGATAACAGACAATATAACCTGGTCCCTACACACCGGAGCTCTTGTAAAAAGAGCTCAGCAGCGCATGCACTTTTTGCGTCGGATGAAAAGAGCACAGCTCCCTCCCCCCATTCTCACCACATTCTACAGAGGCACTATATAGAGAGCCTGCTGACCAACAGCATCTCTGTCTGGACTGGAGCCTGCAATGCCTCGAACTGGAAGTCTTTCCAGAGAGTGGTGAGGACGGCGGAAAAGATCATCAGGACTCCTCTTCCTCCTATCCAGGAGATCGCAAAAAGCCGCTGCCTGACCAGGGCTCAGAAAATCTGCAAAGACTCCTCCCACCCCCACCAAGGACTGTTTTCACTGCTGGACTCTAGAAAGAGGTTCCGCAGCCTCCGAAGCAGAACCTCCAGGTTCTGTAACAGCTTCTTCCCTCAAGCCGTAAGACTCTTGAACGCATCATAATTAAATTATCCCCTCAACTCCCCCCAAAATGGATTAACTCGCTGGAATAAAAAAGACAATATAACATACATCCATAAACATAGACGCATGTGAAAAAGTGCAATATATTTATCCGTGCAGTAATTTATTTTTTTATTTATATATATTTATATATATTTATTTATTTTATATATATATATATATATATATATATATATATATATATATATATATATATATATATTATATATATTATTTATATATATATTTATTTATTTATATATGCACCTTATTGCTTTTTTATCCTGCACTGCCATGAGCTTATGTAACGAAATTTCGTTCTTATCTGTGCTGTAAAGTTCAAATTTGAATGACAATAAAAAGGAAGTCTAAGTCTAAGTCTAGCTACATCAGACACACCCTCCATGACAGGAGCGGAGCCTGAGGATGATGGGGGATTGACGTCAATCTCTCGGAGTGAAGTCACTGATGTAGTTAGACAACTCCACAGTGGCAAAGCTCCGGAGGTTGATGAGATCCGTCCAGAAATGCTGAAGGCTCTGCGTGTTTAGGGGCTGTCTTGGTTGATACGCCTTTTCAACGTTGCGCGGAAGTCTGGGACAGTGCCGAGGGAGTGGCAGACTGGGGTGGTGGTTCCCCTATTCAAAAAGGAGGACCAGAGGATGGGTGCTAACTACAGGGGTATCACAGTACTCAGCCTCCCTGGGAAAGTTTACGTCAAGGTACTGGAAAGGAGGGTTCGGCCAATAGTCGAACCTCAGATTCAAGAGGAGCATTGTGGATTCGGTCCTGGTCGTGGAACAACTGACCAGCTCTTTACTCTTGCGGGAATCCTGGAGAAGGCCTAAGAGTATACCTATCCAGTCTACATGTGCTTTGTGGATTTGGAGAAGGCGTATGACCGGGTCCCCCGGGAGATCCTGTGGGAGGTGCTGAGGGAGTACGGGGTGGGGGTAACCCTGCTGAGGGCCATCCAATTTCTGTACAACCAAAGCGAGAGTTGTGTCCGGGTGCTTGGATGTAAGTCGGATCCGTTTCCAGTGGGGGTTGGTCTCCGACAGGGCTGCGCTCTGTCACCTATCCTGTTTGTGATTTTCATGGACAGGATTTATAGGATTTCGTGACCATGGCGGAGAGGGTATACGTCTCGGGGGACTAAAGGATGCGTCACTGCTGTTTGCAGATGATGTGGTCCTGATGGCACCTTCGGTTCGTGACCTTCAGCTCTGACTGAATCGGTTCACAGCCGAGTGTTCAGCGGCTGGAATGAGGATCAGCATTTCCAAATATGAGGCCGTGGTTCTCAGCAGGAAACCGATGGTTTGTATACTCCAGGTAGAGAACGAGACTCTGTCCCAAGTGGAGGAGTTTTTAAGTATCTTGGGGTCTTGTTCACGAGTGAGGGAAAGATGGAGAAGGAAATCAGCCGGAGAATCGGAGCAGTTGGGGCAGTATTGCAGTCTCTCTGCCGCACTGTTGTGACGAAACGAGAGCTGAGCCAGAAGGCAAAGCTCTCGGTCTACCGAGCTATCTACCTTCCTACTCTCACCTATGGTCACGAAGTGTGGGTCATGACCGAAAGAATAAGATCGCGGATACAAGCGGCTAAAATGAGTTTCCTCAGAAGGGTGGCTGGCATCTTCCTTAGAGATAGGGTGAGAAGTTCAGTCACACGAGAGAGACTCGGAGTAGAGCAGCTGCTCCTTCGCTTGGGAAGAAGCCAGCTTAGGTGGTTCGGGCATCTCGTGCGGATGCCCTTCGAGCATCTCCCTAGGGAGGTCCTCGTTGCACGTCCCACTTGAAGGAGACCCCGCGGCAGGCCAAGGACCAGATGGGGGGGGATTACATCTCCTCTCTGGCCTGGGAACGCTTCGGGATTCCCCAGGAGGAAGTTGCTAATGTTACTCTGGAGAGGGAAGTCTGGGGGTCTCTGCTGGAGCTGTTGTCCCCGTGACCCGATTCCGGATAAGCGGTTGAAGATGAAGATGGCAATGCCTCCACAGTTTGATTTCAAATCTTCGGGACTTACACAGATTCCAAATACACAATAGGATATGAAAAGTTGGTTTTACAAAAAAAAAATACAAATGTTTTTTTGTTTTTGAAACTTTTGATTGTAGATGCTGGCAAGCCGTAGTTTGGGGACCGCTGTTTAAAGAATTTGATTTTTTATTTTTTTCAACAGTTTTACTAAAGAAAACTGAGATGTTATTGAACCAATGCAGAAAATGTCTGCTTTGTAATTTTCCATCCATCCATTTTCTACCGCTTGCCACGTTCGGGGTAAGGTTATTAAAATTAAGACTTACAATACTTATCGATATCAGTGGTTCTCAACTGTTTTTATTTGCCCTCCTTTTTGAAGGAAGACAACACACACACACACACACACACACACACACACACACACACACCTCCCACCCAGCACCAACCATACTGTAATGTGTCAAGTATGATTCTAATTTTTATGATATTTTATTTTTATTTTTTTTATATAATTAGCTGTACAATAAATGTGGTACTTTTATAAGCACAGATCAAATTCTGTTTGTGCTACTGAGTATCGATTCATGTAAATTCAAACAGTGCCATATTTGGATATTTTTGTTGATCGTGACGTCAGGTATAGTTACAGACTAAACACTGACTCAAACACTTGGCGAGGAGACAATCACTCAAGCAGCACTCAGAGCGGACTCAGCCAAACAAAGCAAGTATGTCTGATAGAAAACTGTCATACGTAAACAATTTTACATGGTGATTGCAACACCTCCAAAAATTTGGTAATGAAAACTATAATTAAGATAAGCTTGTTTGTAATTACTACAATACTTTCATTATAACTACTCGGTTGGGCACAACAAAACACTGGGCTGGCATATTCAGCTTGAAGGTGAACTGCACTTTTTTAAATTGTTTTCTATCAAGCACAATTGTTATGTAAGAGAAGAACACATGTTTTTCTATTTGTAATGCATTCTAACTCATAAATAAACGGCAGCAAAAGTCTGCTAAAATGGAGGTAATGGGAGTCGCTCTATTGCAGATATAAAGCGCTTTAAAAACCTCCAAAAACCTCCATCAATGTTTTATATACATGCTGCAGGTATATGCAATGTAGTAATAGGCACATTCATCGTAACATGTAATATTTACGTATTTTGCTCATTTTAAGCATACGTGGCATTTTAGTTTCACAGACGCATCACAACCTTCGCTTTTCACTTAAAAAAACACTAATACTAATGATGGCAGACTTAATAAGAGACAACAAAGACTACTTTGGGACAAATGATGATCCAGAGCTTTATATTTTGTATTTTGAATATAAGGAGAATGAGCTAGAAGTTTTAGAAGCTGACTGATAATCAGATCCAGCAAGTAGTTATATTGCTACGTGATAAACCAAAAATACAAATAAGAGCATGATAAAAGGACAGCACGGTTCTCCACGGTTCTGCATGTTCTCTCTGTGACTGTGTGGGTTCTCTCCGGGTACTCCAGCTTCCTACTGCATCAATCATAATCCTTACACAGGTAAAAAAAAAAAAAGAAAAAAAACCAAAACGAAACTAGTGTCAATTTGTGTCTTTCTCATCATTTTTGGGTCTAACTTGGACATCAAAGTTGACCAACTTCTCTGTTTATGGCAACAACCTTCATCTATACAAGTGAGAGGCATGACTGATAATCTAGAATTAACTTGTCCCAACTCAGAGGCGATGCAGCAGCTCAGTATGTCAATATACAAACCCCGTTTCCATATGAGTTGGGAAATTGTGTTAGATGTAAATATAAACGGAATATAATGATTTGCAAATCCTTTTCAACCCATATTCAATTGAATGCACTACAAAGACAAGATATTTGATGTTCAAACTCATAAACTTTTTTTTTTTTTTGCAAATAATAATTAACTTAGAATTTCATGGCTGCAACACGTGCCAAAGTAGTTGGGAAAGGGCATGTCACCACTGTGTTCCATCACCTTTTCTTTTAACAACACTCAATAAATGATTGGGAACTGAGGAAACTAATTAAAGTTAAAAGTTAAAGTACCAATGATTGTCACACACACACTAGGTGTGGCGAGATTATTCTCTGCATTTGACCCATCACCCTTGATCACCCCCTGGGAGGTGAGGGGAGCAGTGGGCAGCAGCGGTGGCCGCGCCCGGGAATCATTTTGGTGATTTAACCCCCAATTCCAACCCTTGATGCTGAGTGCCAAGCAGGGAGGTAATGGGTCCCATTTTTTTATAGTCTTTGGTATGACTCGGCCGGGATTTGAACTCACAACCTACCGATCTCAGGGCGGACACTCTAACCACTAGGCCACTGAGTAGTAATTGTTGAAGCTTTGAAAGTGGAATTCTTTCCCATTCTTGTTTTATGTAGAGTTTCAGTCGTTCAATAGTCCGGGGTCTCCGCTGTCGTATTTTACGCTTCATAATGCGCCACACATTTTCGATGGGCGACAGGTCTGGACTGCAGGCGGGCCAGGAAAGTACCCGCACTCTTTTTTTACGAAGCCACGCTGTTGTAACACGTGCTGAATGTGGCTTGGCATTGTCTTGCTGAAATAAGTAGGGGCGTCCATGAAAAAGACGGCGCTTAGATGGCAGCATATGTTGTTCCAAAACCTGTATGTACCTTTCAGCATTAATGGTGCCTTCACAGATGTGTAAGTTACCCATGCCTTGGGCACTAATGCACCCCCATACCATCACAGATGCTGGCTTTTGAACTTTGCGTCGATAACAGTCTGGATGGTTCGCTTCCCCTTTAGTCCGGATGACACGATGTCGAATAGTTCCAAAAACAATTTGAAATGTGGACTCGTCAGACCACAGAACACTTTTCCACCTTGCATGAGTCCATCTTAGATGATCTCAGGCCCAGAGAAGCCGGCGACGTTTCTGGATGTTGTTGATAAATGGCTTTCGCTTTGCATAGTAGAGCTTTAACTTGCACTTACAGATAGCGACGAACTGTATTTAGTGACAGTGGTTTTCTGAAGTGTTCCTGAGCCCATGTGGTGATATCCTTTCGAGATTGATGTCGGTTTTTGATACAGTGCCGTCTGAGAGATCGAAGGTCACGGTCATTCAATGTTGGGTTCCAGCCATGCCGCTTACGTGGAGTGATTTCTCCAGATTCTCTGAACCTTTTGATGATATTATGGACTGTAGATGTTGAAATCCCTAAATTTCTTGCAATTGCACTTTGAGAAACGTTGTTCTTAAACTGTTTGACTATTTGCTCAAGCAGTTGTGAACAAAGGGGTGTACCTCGCCCCATCCCTTCTGGTGAAAGACTGAGCATTTTTTGGGAAGCTGTTTTTATACCCAATCATGGCACCCACCTGTCCCCAATTAGCCTGCACACCTGTGGGATGTTCCAAATAAGTGTTTGATGAGCATTCCTCAACTTTATTAGTATTTATTGCCACCTTTCTCAACTTCTTTGTCACGTGTTGCTGGCATCAAATTCTAAAGTTAATGTTTATTTGCAAAAAAAAAAATGTTTATCAGTTTGAACATCAAATGTCTTTGTAGCATATTCAACTGAATGTGGGTTGAAAATGATTTGCAAATCATTGTATTCCGTTTTTATTTACATCTAACACAATTTCCCAACTCATATGGAAACGGGGTTTGTAGCAGCATAAGCAAGTTAGCTCTCTGTGATCACGGCGCTGTTAAAAGTAAATCCTTGGTATTAGAAAAACTATTGCAGCACATTGAGCAACTAAAAAAGCAGCATTAGTTCAATATTCAAGTTAATGTAGTTATTATAAAATCAGAAACTTGCCACAAAAAACCCTATGTAAAATATTTAAAAAAGCAACAGCACAGACATAGTGCAGTTATTACTAACAATACATTGGGGGCAGCCACCATAGTTATATACTTCACAGAAAAGTCATAATTTGTCATTAATTGTTGGTCCAAAGCTAAGGATTTTGGCAAAATGAGGGTAATAAGTTTTGCTTTTTTTTGGTCGTTATAAGCATTTTCTGATGTACATTGCTGTGGCGGGAGCATTTTAGAAACCTGTTGGTAACTAATACTGTAAGATTATAGTGGTGGAGTGCATCAACTACGGCCACAAAATTGCCGTAAAAATATTCATCCATTTTCTACCGCTTGTCCCGTTCGGGGTCGCGGGGGGTGCTGGAGCCTATCTCAGCTGCCTTCGGGCAGAAGGCGGGGTACACCCAGGACAAGTCGCCAACTTATCGCAGGGCCAACAAAAATAGACAGACAACATTCAAAATATATGTACTATTAACCGCAACAGGTAATTGTAAAAAAAACAAAAAAAAACAATATTATGATTTGTACAATTTCAGAATGTTCTTGTTCTATTTTTAAACAAAGAAAAAAATCTTTGAATTTATTAATGGAAAACCCCTTGAGATGCAGCATCTCGTTTTCAAGGTACCGAATAAAAAAAAACATGTTTTATTGTAAGTTTATAAGCTGGAGTATGTTAAGAACTGTAATTAGACTTATTATTTTTTTGGTTTATTTTTGTCAGGAAAACTAACATCAGAACGACTGAATTTGCATGCATCCGGGTACAACAGGACACGTCCGAGGTCCCCAACATGGCGCATTTGGTTTAGTTGGCCATACTTTCTCTATACACGGCTCTGCCGTAGCATACACACTACTGCCATCTGAAGTCTTGGAATTGCAACTGCATGCAAAGTCTACTATATAATACTTGAAAATGAAACTCAGAAATGTAGTAAGAAAGCAAGTTATAACAACAGGACAGCACCGTTATCATAATTAGCTCATTTTCAAATATTACATTAAAAGATTAGATATTATTATAAAACAATTAACATTTATTAACTTACACAAGTATTGAAGATTGGTACCGAGAATTGGTACAGTATCCTTTTATATGTGAAGAATACTCATCCCTAAGTACAAGACAACTAATTTGCAAGAATTTTGCTGCCTGAGCACCGTCTCCAAAAATAAGTGTTTTTATCTTTGACTTTTGACACCCTTGCAATTGCATCATTGGACAGGAGGACAAATTCAGCAGTCAGTGTGAGTTCCTTTGCGATTATGTGTGGTTTGTGACTATGCAATATGCAACCTTGTAGGAAACCCTGTTTTCTTTTTATTTTATTGTTAACCAATTTAAGGCCCTGTTTACACGAGACACTAAATCAGATTTTTTTGCCAATCTAAATGCTCCAAAGTGCTTCAAATCTGATCTTTTGGCATCAGATTCATGCTACATCAGGAGGTAGTCCTGAATCTGACTGAAATCAGATCTTTTTAAATGTGATTACAGTCTAAACGCAATGCGCCATGTATGTGACTTTTTTTGTCAGCTTTGGGCGAGCTACGTCACTCGTGTGCGCGGAAGTGGATATATCATCACAACATCCGGTTTCGGTGACGAAAGTCTATTTAAGATGACCAAATTTTCGGTGAATCACTTGTCAATAGTGCACAAATAATAGGCTATATGTAATATATGAATATATATTTTGATTCCGAAGAAATAGCAATTGTTGAAGGACCGGAAACGGCGCTGTGACGCATTTGCTTACATGTGAGTTGAAAAATAAAGCTCACCTAGATCCTGATGTCTGTGTCTCCTCTACTCAACAGCCATTAAAAAATGTGATCCCTCCCAAATATATTACACTATATACATCCATTCATACATTATATTACTTTAATTTACTTTCTCGTAAACAAAATACTCATTTTGAAGGTGTTGCGACTTTTATTTTATTGTGTAGTAGTAACGACTTCCTCCCGGTCAACTACCTTTGTTTTTACTTTATCGCACTGCGCATGCAAGTGACTTCGAGGCAACATTGGGGCCTGTGCGCGTTTACACTGGAGTCTGATAAAAATCACATTTTACTTGCTGTGTAAACGGTCAGCTGGAAAAAACAGATATAAAAAAATCAGATTTGGGCCACTTTTGCCTGCAGTATAAACTTAGTCTAACTCTGTGAGCATGAACTGGTGAAACCTGGTCAGATGAGAGGGGAAACATTTTTGAAGTTCTTCTCAGCACTTAGACTGATTTGGCTTGTTTGTCCAAAACATTGCACAGTTTTGTTTTTTCAGAAACGCCTTCATTCTCAAAACCTATAATTGTCACCAAAGCACCGTGGATTTTTTTGTTGTACGTACCTAAAATTACTTTTAAGTACGTATTTTTTATTTTATTTTTTGTCCTGTCCACCTTCTCAGGCAAATCATATAGTTGATGTAGATGCCCATATCGGCTGTTCAGATTTACTTTACAAAAGAGAAGTGTAGGATACTTCTCTTGTTGCCTTATTTGTATGTGACTTTATTAAATGTATTTATATTATCATTTGGTGCAGCCGGGCCGGAGCAGGAGAGAATAGAAAGAGGAAAGAAGGAAGACAAAGGGGGAAATTGTGGGGACAAGAGGGGGATTAGACAGAGAGACAAAAACAACAACAGCAAACACAACAATAACAACAACAACAACAATAGAGCAACATCAGCAAATACGACATGTACAAATATGATGGTAAAAGTGATAGCAAATAAGCAGTTAGTGAAAATAAAAAATTATACAGAAATGAGTACTTATGACACCAAAACTCTACTTCTACCTTCTAAACTTTAGCTCTGACTTAAAAAAAAAAAAGGCAGCAGGGATCTGGTGCCACACCTCCCCAAACCTTCGGAAAGTCTCCAAAAATGTGGCAAACATCAATTAAAATAAAGGGCCCTCACCTCTCAAATTGTTGGCTTTAATGGAGACTAGACTCTAGATCAAATACTTTCATGCTTGCGTAATACCAAGTTGTTTAGATGACGCACAACGTCTAAACAAAACATTCCTCTTCCCTGTAAACATTGTTTCAAGTCCATTGTTTAAAACTATTCCGAAAGATTTACTCGAGTGTATTTTGGCTTACCTTCAGACTTGGACCACATCACTTCCGCTTTGCTTGTGACTTTTGACTTCACTTTTGATCTTACCTTGCAGATGCTTGATTCCAAGAGTGTAAAAGAGCTGAACATCCACTGGCTGAGGTCTCAGATAGGTATTGTGTCCCAGGAGCCTGTGCTGTTTGACTGTAGCTTGGCTGAAAACATCGCCTATGGAGACAACAGTCGCACTGTAACTATGGAGGAGGTTAAGGCAGCTGCTGAGGCAGCCAACATTCACAGCTTCATTGAAAACCTGCCAAAGGTCGGTAATTGTGTTTTTTTATCAAAGAGTTGATATCCTGATTGAAGCTCACTTCTAGACCTTAGTATTTTGACGTCAACTCTAATGATGAAGGCAACTATGAAAAACCTATTTCTTCAATTTTAGGTACCGTATTTTCCGCACTATAAGGCGCACCTAAAAACCACAATTTTTCTCAAAAGCTGACAGTGCGCCTTATAACCCGGTGCGCTTTATTACGATTCATTTTCATAAAGTTTCGGTCTCGCAACTTCGGTAAACAGCCGCCATCTTTTTTCCCGGTAGAACAGGAAGCGCTTCTTCTTCTACGCAAGCAACCGCCAAGGAAAGCACCCGCCCCCATAGAACAGGAAGCGCTTCACCCGCCCCCGGAAGAAGAAGAAAAAACGCGCGGATATCACCGTACGTTTCATTTCCTGTTTACATCTGTAAAGACCACAAAATGGCTCCTACTAAGCGATCCGGTTCATAAAAAGACGCAATCTCTCCATCCGCACACGGATTACTACCGTATTTCACAGCTGATATTCCTGTGAACCGCACTGTGGAACGGGAGCACGTACGGTGAATATTCGCACCACAGGGAATGAGAAGTCATCCTTCACTGTGGTTCTAGCTTGCCATGCTAACTTCCACCCATGATGATATTCAAAAGGAAGACCTTGCCAAAAGAGACCTTTCCAGCCGGCGTCATCATAAAAGCTAACTCGAAGGGATGGATGGATGAAGAAAAGATGAGCGAGTGGTTAAGGGAAGTTTACGCGAAGAGGCCGGGTGGCTTTTTTCACACAGCTCCGAAGGCGAACACACCTTCACTAAGACGGGCAGATAGCGCCGGTCGACATACGCCAACATCTGCCAGTGGATTGTAAATGCCTGGGCAGATAGTTTCGGTCACAACTGTGGTCCGAGCTTTCCGGAAGGCAGGATTCACAGAACTGCTGCACAACAACAGCGACACTGAATCCGATGACTTCGACGAGGCGGAGCCGGCCATTTTTGGATCCCACGCTTGCGCAACTTTTCAATTCGGACACCGAAGACGAAGAATTCGAAGGATTTACGAATGAAGAATAACTTCAGAAGGTGAGCGCTATGTTTATTTTGTGTGTTGTGACATTAACGTTCGAGCAACATTATGTTGCTATTTATTGCTCTACACCATTTTGAATTTTACTATGTTTGTGATTGCACATTTGCGTACATTTTGGGACAGAGTTGTTAGAACGCTGGTTTTCAATATATTATTAAAGTTTGACTGAACTATCTGACTGTTTTTTTGACATTCACTTTAGCGCAGCGTTTTTTTGACATTCACTTTAGCGCAGCGTAGGCGCGGCTTATAGTCCGGGGCGGCTTATTGGTGGACAAAATTATGAAATATGTAATTCATAGAAGGTGCGGCTAATAATCCGGTGCGCCTTATAGTGCGGAAAATACGGTAGATCTATTTTAAGAACTGAAAACAATAACTTTCTGCCTGACTACATCTTGGTTTTGTCTTTGTTTGCTTGAGCAGAAGTATGACACTCAGGCAGGCGATAAGGGGACCCAGCTGTCAGGGGGTCAGAAACAACGAATAGCCATAGCCCGAGCCATCCTCCGTAACCCCAAACTGTTGCTTCTGGATGAAGCCACGTCTGCACTCGACACTGAGAGCGAGAAGGTGGGATTTTTTTCTTATCAGGGATAACAGAATAATTCTTTATCTGGTTGATTTGTGTGATTTTTGTCCTCTCATTGATCAAGGTGGTGCAGGAGGCGTTGGACAAAGCAAGGCAGGGCAGGACGTGTATCGTTGTCGCCCACCGCCTGTCTACCATCCAAAACGCAGACCGCATTGCTGTATTTCAAAGAGGTGTGGTTATAGAACAAGGGACACATCAACAACTGTTATCCAAAAAGGGAGTTTATCACATGCTGGTCACAACCCAGATGGGTCATGGAAGGGAATCAGAAGATTAATAAAATGTATTTCAATAGGTTTACAAATAGAAACTTATTATTGTTGTATCATTGTTTTAATTAGTAGTAGCACCTGATTGTTTGAACGTACTACCTCAGCATTGGAATTAGTGCTGACTTTGTGTCCACTGGCTAACATAAGTTGCCTTAAAAGTCAAATCGCCTTTTTTGTATACATACAGTATATATATATATATATATATGTATATACAATATTAGGGGTGTAACGGTACGTGTATTTGTATTGAACCGTTTCGGTACGGGAGTTTCGGTTCGGTTCGGAGGTGTACCGAACGAGTACACATGCTAGCAGCGACCGGGCTAGGACAACATGTAAAAGCCAGAGCTGGAAGACCCTCCTGCCTCGTTAAGATCTCCGGTTTGGGAACACTTTGGCTGCGCGATACAACAATGGAGGACGGAAGTTTGCCGACATTGTTCAGCAGCTGCTTCTGACAACACGTCAAACATGTGTTGCACCTTTCCTGCTTCCGGCTCCCAGACCGTAGTCGAGGAGTGCAGGGAAGACACTCCTCCAGGGCCGATGTATTCTCGGGGGGAACACCCTTCACTCTACCCGGCAGTGGGTCTCCACAGCTCCGGACTCCAGGGTAAATGACGAGTCCGGCGATTAGTTGCAAATCGTGGCTTTATTGAGGTCTTGCACACAGCCAATCCAACAAAACACTAGCCACTCCCCACACTCAGCTACCGCTCCCTCACCTCACATGCTGTCACATATTAAAGGGCCACACACACATACGCTACTCTCATAACACATGCTAACCCATTTGAAGCGTCACCACCGCATTCAAGCAGCCTCTCCTCGGCGAGTCAGGCAGGGCTAAAGCAATAACAAATGTTTTTATAGCAGCAGATATAAGTCCATATTGCATTAAAGGCCTATTGAAATGCGATTTTCTTATTTAAACGGGGATAGCAGGTCCATTCTATGTGTCATACTTGATCATTTTGCGATATTGCCATATTTTTGCTGAAAGGATGTAGTAGAGAACAATCGACGATAAAGTTCGCAACTTTTGGTCGCTGATAAAAAAGCCTTGCCTGTACCGGAAGTAGCAGACGAGTAGCGTGACGTCACAGGTTGTGGAGCTCCTCACATCCGCACATTGTTTACAATCATGGCCACCAGCAGCGAGAGCGATTCGGACCGAGAAAGCGACGATTTCCCCATTAATTTGAGCAAGGATGAAAGATTTGTGGATGAGGAAAGTGAGAGTGAAAGACTAGAGGGCAGTGGGAGTGATTCAGATAGGGAAGATGCTGTGAGAGGCGGGTGGGACCTGATATTCAGCTGGGAATGACTAAAACAGTAAATAAACACAAGACACTCTATTAGCCACAACATAACCAGGCTTATATTTAATATGCCACAAATTAATACCGCATAACAAACACCTCCCCCCTCCCGTCCATATAACCCGCCAATACAACTCAAACACCTGCACAACACACTCAATCCCACATCCCAAAGTACCGTTCACCTCCCCAAAGTTCATACAGCACATATATTTTCCCGAAGTCCCCAAAGTTACGTACGTGAGACTTTTATTAGTAGGTTGCACAGTGAAGTACATATTCCGTACAATTGACCACTAAATGGTAACACCCAAATAAGTTTTTCAACTTGTTTAAGTCGGGGTCCACTTAAATTGATTCATGATACAGATATACACTATCATATATACTATCATCATAATACAGTCATCACACAAGATAATCATCAGGGTGTATACATTGAATTATTTACGTGACATGCACATAGCGGCACGCATGTACGGGCAAGCGATCAAATGTTTGGAAGCGTACTCACGGCACCGTGTCTGCGTATCCAACTCAAAGTCCTCCTGGTAAGAGTCTCTGTTGTCCCAGTTCTCCACAGGCCAATGGTAAAGATTGACTGTCATCTTTCGGGAATGTAAACAATGAAACACCGGCCGTGTTTGTGTTGCTAAAGTCGGCCGCAATACACCGCTTCCCTCCTACAACTTTCTTCATTGCTGTCTCCATTGTTCATTGAACAAATTGCAAAAGATTCACCAACACAGATGTCCAGAATACTGTGGAATTTTGCGATGAAACAGACTACTTAATAGCTGGCCATCATGCTGTCTCAAAATGTCCTCCACAATCCGTGACGTTTTCAGCAGGATATTTCGCGCGAAATTTTAAATTGCACTTTAGTAAACTAACCCGGCCGTATTGGCATGTGTTGCAATGTTAAGATTTCATCATTGATATATAAACTATCAGACTGCGTGGTCGGTAGTAGTGGGTTTCAGTAGGCCTTTAAAAACTCGATTTTGACCCACTTCTATGGTGGATGAACAATGAGCCCATATATCCTCTTACTGGCAAGATAGCCAGGCGGGGGGGGGGGGGGGGCTAATCTGAGGCTGAGTTGACTTGAAACTGTTTAATGTTGCACTTTTTATATGTAGAAGAAAAGTTTTGTCATTTTATTTAATCTGAGCAACAACTTGAGGCAGTTTAATGTTAATTAACTTGGACCCCGACTTAAACAAGTTGAAAAACTTATTGGGGTGTTACCATTTAGTGGTTAATTGTACAGAATATGTACTGTACTGTGCAATCTACTAATAAAAGTCTCAATCAATCAAAAAAAGCACTTTATATGTAGAAAGGTTTTGTTAAGAAACCATTCTGAGCCTTATCTTATTTAGTTTTTATTTTATATATGTTGACCACATTAACCCTGGCAATGGACCCTGTGTGGATATGTATGTTATGCCATTGTTTACAAATTTGGTAAATAAATAACTAAAACTTTTATATTTTGTTGTTTTCTTACTGTACCGAAAATGAACCGAACCGTGACCTCTAAACCGAGGTACGTACCAAACCGAAATTTTTGTGTACCGTTACACCCCTATACAATATATATATATGTATATATATAGATATATAGATATTGATACCAGGCATGGAACAGTTTTTCCGCAGGTTCTGACTTTGTCTTTCTCCTCCTGAGAGTGCTCTTGATTTCAAAGATTCATTTAGCTTGAGTCAGTTTTTCTTTTTTTTTTTCACCTGGTTCGGACCACGTGTGTCGTTTGTGTCATAAGCATGCGCAATATGAGTAGAAGGATAAACTGAAGAGTTGTGGCGGCGTTCATATTGTTTACAGAGATAGAGGATGCACACCTGTGGCTTTGTATATATCTGATGTGTGAGAGCACTTTTTGTTTAGTGTGAGCTATGATAGCAGCGGTAAGAAAGTGGTGGATGAAACTACGACTGTGTGCCGGAATTATGCAACACATTTTGTTTAACGCATCCAACATGTCACCTAATCTGCGGAGACGTCACCTAATTGTGTCAATTGACAGTGCCAGAAGGAGAGAGTGAGGTGGGAAACCGCTTTTACTCCCCGTAACATTGAGACAGCATCTTAGTGCTGACTTGGAACAAAAGCGCTGGGGCAATTTACTGCCAAGGGTATGTAGCCATATGCCGTGGTGGAGGGTGCATGATTTCAACACATTGTAAAAGCACTCTAGTCTAGATATGTAATGTTCACAAACAAATCGAATATTTTCAACGGCTCTCTTAAGTGAGCGAGAAGAACTGATTCACAGTTGCGAGCTGTTCGATTGGGGGACATTTTTTATGCACACCTCCAAATACACGCACCTGGGAATAAGTTGATTGGCAACACTAAATTGGCCCTAGTGTGCGAATGTTGTCTGTCTATCTGTGTTGGCCCTGCGATGAGGTGGCGACTTGTCCAGGGTGTAACCCGCCTTCCGCCCGAATGCAGCTGAGATAGTCTCCAGCACCCCCCGCAACCCCGAACGAGACAAGCGGTAGAAAATGGATGGATGGAGGACACAGATGCAGCATTTGCATATTGTATTCGGGTTTTATTTATACTTTTATATTTGTACTTATTTGTATTTTTTCAGGATTTTTAATATGTTACAATGTTTTTAAGGGGGAATATTTAAAATAAGGATATCATTGGCAAAGGCAAGGGAAGTGTGTTTATAGAGCACAATTCATACACAAGGCACTTCAAAGAACTTTACAAAAAAATACAAGGCGGCAAAAATGAAATCATCATAAAAATATGGGGTGGATGAGTAAAAAAAAAGGTTTGTTCTCAGACTGGGGTCCTGGGGAGGGGATCCAGACTGAGGCCAAGAAAAAAAACTCAATAGCCATAAGCAAACAAACATGTTACATAGAATCCACAAAACTTGCAACAGAGGGGAGGTTGTGGTTTGCTACGGTGGCAGGCTGCTGCTATCTAAAGCGTTGCTCATCCGTCCATCACCCCTAAGGAATTCAAGCGGTGGTGAAGGCTTGGGGTCGGGGTGTGTGTGTGCATATGCACATTGTCCAGGGTGTAGTGTTGTTGTGTGTATAGGCCTGCAGTCGCTCTGCTGGTGTTACGAGTAAAGTTCAACTCCCAGGTGTTGTTGAAGGAGGGAGGGAGGTCAGAGCGGCTATCACTGAGGTGTCCTCGGAGGATGTTTTCAGAACAGCCTTCTTCTGTTGTGAGCAGCATCAAGGCCATTTGAGAGAGTCGAAATGTAGATAAGGATCGTTGTTTTCCAAGCGACCAGACATTTTAATGGTTTGTTTGATCTAATCGTCCATGCTGGCTAACAAGTTGATCAATTTTCGCATTTCAGTAAGCCTATCAGTGATGTGATCCCACTTAACGATTCAGTTCAGAAATCGCCACAGTCTGTGGTCCCACAGTGCGACCCTTGCCTTCCATTGTGACAGGCAGCCTTTGGGCTCCTTGAACGGCTGCCATCGTCTTCCGAATTTGACGATACACCAAAGCAATGCCCAGCCGAATATAGGTAGATAGGTCGATGTCTTCCACGTCCTCGACGTAAAGTACTGAGAGCAGGCCCGGCCCTAACCAATCTGGCGCCCTAGGCAAGATTTTAGGTGGCGCCCCCCCACATCGGCAGTGAAGTGTATATACTCACAAGAAACCGAATAGCTTTGTCTTTGACCTTTTTTTTTTTACTTACAACGACTTGTCCAGGGTGTACCCCGCCTTCCGCCCGATTGTAGCTGAGATAGGCTCCAGCGCCCCCCGCGACACCAAAGGGAATAAGCGGTAGAAAATGGATGGATGGACAACTATACCTAATATATAAAGGGGTGGAAAAGTGACTATTACCTGCAGGGCAAACATTAGCTAACCAGAAGGCAATAACAATGTAAACAAAAAACACCTGCTTAAAATATCTAATACAAATGTCCCTGAGGAATGTAAGGTGGGAGTACTGTAATTACCTAACGTTACATTATTATTTTCCATAACAATTTAGCCCCCTCCACAATATTAACCCGACGTTAAAACAGAACTTGCTATTTATTGATTAGCAATTGCCGAATCATGTAACATTAGCTTAATGCTAAAAAGCCAGGTTACTATCACATTCTGTAACAGACAAATAATTTCATGTAGGCTAACGTTACCTACCTGCTACCTCTGTCTTTTCTCGTTTCTCCTCCTTTTCTTTTCTCTTTTTTCTTCCCTGGGCACCTGACAGTTTTGGCCGTTTTGACATCTTGTGTTGATTTTTTGATGTGGTGACGTCCAAAAAGAGTCATGATACGGGAAGGGAGGGGGCGCACCGTGCTGGGGGGGGGGCAAATAATATTTCTATTAAATAGGCTTTACTTTGCATTTTAATTAACGCGGGATTATGTTTTGTATTTAGAAATAATAGTACCAACTTTTTTTCTTTTTTTTTTTTCTTTTTTCTCCAACATTTGTGACACTGGTGTGGCGCCCCCTGATGGACGGCGCCCTTAGCATTTGCCTATACGACCTATGCCACGGGCCGGCCCTGACTGAGAGGCACATGATTCTCCATTTCTCCCAGGAGTCTCTCACGTATCCCGCAGCAATTGTTCTGTCAGGGATGGCAGGCTCCCCAGAACCTCTTTTCCTAGTCGAGAAGATTTGGTCAATTGAGTCGAGAGTCCAGCTAATCAATTCTATGTTAGATGTTTAGATTTCGGCGGACAGCGCAGAGAAATAGGCTCTTAAAAAGTATAGACAAGCAGAGGGAGGAAAATGCAACCGCCTCCACCAAGTGCCAAGCCAGAAATATATTGCCAAAGTTGAGGCATGTTTGGTCCTGACTCTGGGCACCAGCAGGAGACCACTCCTTGAGGTTCTAAGTTCCCAAGATGGTTAATATTGTTTGAACATATCAGAGATGTACTTTGGCACAAAGCCATGAAAAGAATTGTACACAAGCAGAGCTGTTTTAAAGTCTATTCTCTGAGCAACAGGAATCTAGTGCACGCCTGCACAGACCTTTGTACTGGACTAATATAGTCATGTTCTCTGGTTCTAGTCAGGACTCGAGGAGTAGAATTTTGGATGCACTGCAGCTACGTTACAGCTCGTTTTGAGACCCCAGTGAGAAGGCCATTACAGTAGTCTAACTTGCACACAGATATGGCACCCCCTAATGGAAGGTTTACTACTGTATAAAACACAGCAAAATTTAAAATACCGGTAGTCAGTATTTTAGAATAATTAGCACCAAAATAGTAATACTGGTGTAAAATGAATCTGATGCAAATCTTAAAACTCCAACCAGTTATTGTTCCCTTGATAAAACTTAGGTTAGGTTAGCCTAAATTTTATCAAGGAAACAATTTATTCGTACCGGAAGGTAAACTTGTTTTGCAGCCAGCAAGATCAGGACATCCATTGAAACATACAGAGAAAATAACATCTTAGATATGCAATACAAAGACCATAATGAAATAATCATAAAATAATAAATAATAAATCAAAGAATAAATTGCAGTAAAATAAATATAGGCAAAAATAGGTACTACAGCTTATTTAGTTCTGTGATGGCAGCTGGGACAAAACTACATCTGCATTGTTTTGTTTTGCCTCTTGGGACTAAAAACCTCTGTCCAGATGGGAGAAGCTGAAAATGGCTGCGTAGGTAGTGAGGTACATCAGTAAAATGGAGGAAGCTATCCTCACTACCTGGTTGTTGTAGAGCAGTGTTTTTCAACCACTGTGCCGTGGCAAGTGCCGTGGGAGATTATCTAAATTCACCTATTTGGGTTAAAAATATTTTTTGCAAACCAGTGATTGTAGTCTGCAAATGATGTGTTGTTGTTGAGTGTCGGTGTCAGTAGGTGGCAGCCGGTAGCTAATTGCTTTGTAGATGTTGGAAACAGCGGGAGGCAGTGTGCAGGTAAAAAGGTGTCTAATGCTTAAACCAAAAATAAACAAAAGGTGAGTGCCCCTAAGAAAAGGCATTGAAGCTATGCAGAACGAAACTACAACTGAACTGGCTACAAAGTAAACAAAAACAGAATGCTGGGCAACAGCAAAGACTTAGTGCGGAGCAAAGACGGCGTCCACAATGTACATCCGAACATGACATGACAATCAACAAAGAAGGATAAAAACTAAAATATTCTTGATTGCTAAAACAAAGTAGATGCGGGAAATATCGCTCAAAGGAAGACATGAAACTGCTACAGGAAAATACCAAAAAAAAAGAGGAAAACCACCAAAATAGGAGCGCAAGACAAGAACTAAAACACTACACACAGGAAAACAGCAAAAAACTCAAAATAAGCCAGGGGGTGATGTGACAGGTGTTGACAGTACACCTACTTTGAGACGATAGCTATAGTGATGCATGCTTGGTTATGGTTTAAAGCCATATCCAACAATTGCGACAACGACTTTTTACTGTCAACTGAGTTTCGTTTTTTTAGTGATTTCTGCTGGTGGTGTGCCTCCAGATTTTCTCAACGCAGAAAATGTGCCTTGGCTCAAAAAAGGTTGAAAAACACTGTTGTAGAGGGTGGCTGGAGACAAATGAGACTCACCAATTAATTTACCTGACACTTTAACAATTGGACTTAGGGAAATCTTGTCCTTTAGTGACAGGTGACTGAACCATGAGACCATGGAGAAGGACACAGCAGATTCTATAAAAGCACAGTAAAACATGATCATGATGGTCTTGTCAACATTAAAATGAGACAGTTTTCTCAGACAGTACAAACATTGTTGAGCCTTTTTACACACCACGTCACAGTTAGCTTCAAATCTCAGTTGTTCATCAATTATAGTCCCAAGGTATTATACTTGTGCGCATATTAATTTACCTGGTTTTTAATCATAGTTGGCTGGTTCACATAGAGTCTCTTCCTAAAGTCAATCAGCATGTCTTTTGTTTTTGATAAGTTGAGCTAGAAGTAAGACTCATCACACCAGCAAAGTCATCAATAATCAGGCCGTTGCTGCTTTCATCTCCATTTAGTAACTAACAATTACTGAATAATCAGCATATTTGATTGTTGTTCTGTTGTCATATTTACTCCGACACAAAAGGGACAAGCTGTAAAAAACGGATGGATGGATGGATGGATGTTTGTATACAAAATAGATAACATGAGAGACAATACACAACCTTGTGGTGAGCTGGTAGAAGTACCTTTCCTGACAGACAAAGTATCATTGACCCTGACTTTCTGGGTTCTGTTCGTTAAAAAGTTAAGGATCCAGCCCAAGTTATTAGTCAGGTTAAAGTGCAGTCAATCTGCTAATCAGGAGATGCGGCTGGATCGTGTTAAAAACTGAAGAAAAGTCTACAAATAAAAGTCTGTCATGAATTCCATTTTTGTCCAAATGTTTTAAAAGCATATCTGAAAGAGTTACAGTGGCATCATCCACACCTCTTTTGGCTGTACATGCAAACTGCAGAGGATGTAGTTCTGTTCGAGTTTGTTTTAAAATCTCTTAATATCTTCATAACAATGGAGGTCAAAGCCACTGGTCTAACTAAAATCATTAAAAATGTTTGGTCTGTTGGTTTTGGGGACAGGAACTACCACAGCATCTTTCCAAAGCTCAAGGACATGTTATGTCTGTAGAGACTTGTTAAAAATATAACAAAATACAGGACTTAGCTCTATAGCACATGTTTTAAGTACACGACCACAGACATTGTTTGGACCATGTTTTTTTTATTTACTTTTACTGCGCTAAATGATCTTTCAACATCCAGCTGAGTAACTTTAAAATGCTTGTTGTCCCTCAGACTATGACTTAGTTCCAGAACTTCTCTTCTACAATCAAATGTATCAAAACGACAATAAAAACAGTTAAGAGCATTAACCAAATTAATATTTTTGCTAAAATCATCTAAAATAACACGATTGCTGCACCCTGCGTTTTGAAGCCTTGTCGTGGTTTTCATTGTCTTTCAGCCTGAGCAAGATCATTTGCAGCCAATTTATTCTTCAGTTTTAATTTATAGCAACAAGAAAAAAATATGGTTAAAAGTTATATTTATGTATATATATATATATATATATATATATATATATATATATATATATATATATATACTTTTATATATGTATATATATATATGTATATACACACATATATACATACATATATACATACATATCAGGGTTTCCCGCAGCGCTTTGTTGTTAAAGCGGCTGCCTTAACAGCAAAGAGCCGCCGCCTAAACTAAAGTCTTAACAAGCTGCTCCGCTTAGTTCTGCCTCTGCCTCTGTCAGTACGTCTCTGCAGCACCCAGCATTGTCCCAACCATCTGATTGGTTACACGCAGAGCGGTAACAGCCAATCAACAGTGCGTATTCAGAGTGCATGCAACAGCCAATCAGCAGTGCTTATTCAGAGCGCATGCAACAGCTTATCAGCAGTGGTATTCAGAGCGCATGGAGTCAGTGCTCCTTCGATGGAGTGAGCAGAAAGGTAAGCGTAAGGCAGCGGACTCTCCCCAAATAATAATAAACACTTCCAAGTCAACTACTAGTAACATCACTATGAGCCCATTGACGTTCTAGAAACATAAGCGGCAGCTCAGCTCGCTCGCAGTCCTTGAGGTGAAGGCTAATGAGCTTTTAGCGTAACGTTAGCTCACTGTGCGGTGAGTGTGCGTGCGTGTGTGTGTGTTACGGACAGCAAAGCCCTGTCTAAGACAAGCATCATTGACCTACAGTTAACAACTAAGTTATTTCATTTTACCTTTTTCTGTGTTGATTGAGCTGTGTTGAAGCAGCAAAAAAGGACATTATGTTAAATGAAGAGTTTCCTGAAGCTGTCTCTGATAGTTGATATAATAATTTAACTGCATCATAAAGCCTACATGAACTCCATGGTGTTCAGGGATGAATAGTCTCTCCTATTGCTATTGTACTATTTTTTCAGCTATAGTTACATTAATCATTAGTAATGTAGCAACCTAGTTTTGAATGGCAATGCTATCACATGTTGATAAAAATATAACATTTACATAATAAAAATCAACTACAGGCTTCCCAAATGCTGTAATAAATGAAGCATGATGAGTTGAGCATATGTCAGCATGTGGCCCCAATTTTAACTCGTTTTTTCAAACGCTTATTGCAAACGCTTACTTACAGTAAATCATTCATTTGACTTTGTTAGTCATTATTTTAGTATCTTAGGTAACTAGGACTGTTTTGTTTTTACTTTACGGAAAAAATATCGAGATATATATCGTATATCGCCATTCAGCAAATGGAGCGGAAAACACAACCAAAAGTTGTAGGCTTCTTCATGCGACGAAGCCGGCCTACGTCACCACAGTCTGTAAATTATTGCCCCCCCAGGCTGTGGTGGCAGCGACGAGGTGGAGACGTGATGGCGACAGGCCGAATTACACCAATCCTTACACCCACCCACCCCCTTCCATGGTCCCCCTCGCTCTGAGTAACAAATGAAAAGCTCTTCATGAGAGCATCTCTCTGTAGCACTGACAGAGGCTGTGACAGAGTAGAAGTTGGAGACGGGCAGCAGCATAAAACAACAGACAACTGATGTATGCAGCTTATGATGTATATTTTAGCCAGTTCTAAATTGTTGCACTCTATTTTGGTGACAGTGACTATTTTTCTTTATATTTGTGCATGTGTCTGATCCAGCTTTAATTATGTATCAAACGGCATCAGGTTGTATGTAACTATACATGACACAATTGATTTAACAGAAACCTGGTTATGATGGGTCTTTGGAATCTATGGTATTCCTGGGTGTTAAAAACATTAACATGTACACCGAACCGAACTGAAAACTGTGACCACTAAACAGTGATCAGATCCGAACTGTGGATTTTGTGAACCATTCCATCCCTAATATATGTAGTTGTTTTGTGACTGTGAATGCATTGAGTACAATGTAAAAATGAATGTAATGACTAAAGTTTTCTATTCAGTTTGCACTGGTAGTCCTTATAAACAAGTTTGAAGAAAAACAGACATGTTCTTGGCTGAGTTATTAATGGTTTGTTCATTAAAGGGGTATGAGTCAACCCCTGGGTCCTGAAGACTTGTGCTGCTCAGCTGACTGAGATCCTGCACTTCATCTTCAGCCTGAGTCTGAAGTTAGAAAGGAAACCAGCGCTATGGAAAACATCCCGCATAGTGCCGGTGCCCGAGAAGCCCATCCCATCGGGCTTGAATGACTTCAAACCGGTTGCCCTGACGTCTCATGTCATGAAGGTCCTTGAGAGACTTGTGCTGGCTCAGCTGAGACCCCTAG
This sequence comes from Nerophis lumbriciformis, assembly GCF_033978685.3. Lineage (NCBI taxonomy): Eukaryota > Metazoa > Chordata > Actinopteri > Syngnathiformes > Syngnathidae > Nerophis > Nerophis lumbriciformis. The sequence continues at coordinate 41,786,706 of NC_084551.2, read as the reverse complement.
TGGCTCCTTCCCTGGACCCTCTACAATTTGCGTATCAGCCCCATGTTGGAGTTGATGATGCTGTTATCTACCTGCTGCATCATGCTCAGTCTCACCTGGATGGTGGGAGGGGCACTGTAAGGATCATGTTCTTTGATTTTTTCCAGTGTCTTTAACACCATCCAGCCAATTGTGATGAGTGACAAGTTGCTCAGGATGGGTGTCAGTTCATCCATTGTCTCCTGGATCACTGATTACTTGTCTGATAGGCCCCAGTTTGTACAACTGGGGAGCTCCTTGTCGGATACTGTGGTCAGTGGTGTAGGTGCTCCACAGGGGACTGTCCTGTCTCCTTTCCTGTTCACCCTGTACACCCCAGACTTCCAGTATAGGTCCAAGTCCTGCCACCTGCAGAACTACCCTGATAACTGCTGTGGTTAGGTGTATCGGAGAGGTACAGGAATTGGAGTACAGGACACTGATCGCTGACTTTGTGGAGTGGTCTCAAGTGAACCATCTGCTCCTTAATGTGGACAAGACCAAGGAGCTGGTCATCAACTTCAAGAAGAAAATGACCCCTGTGGAGCCCATCAACATCCAGGGCCGGGAGGTGGCAGTAGTGCGGCAGTACAAGTACCTGGGAGTCCACTTGAACAGCACATTGGACTGGAAGTACAACAGCAAAGCTGCATACAACCGGGAGGTGGCAGTAGTGCGGCAGTACAAGTACCTGAGAGTCCACTTGAACAGCACATTGGACTGGAAGTACAACAGCAAAGCTGCATACAAGAAGGGCATGAGCAGACTCTTTCCTGAGGAAGCTTAAGTCCTTTAATGTGTGCAGCAAGCTGTTGAAGATCTTTTTTCAGCCTGTTGTGGCCAGTGCTCTGTACTTTGCAGTGGTTTGTTGGGAGAGCAGCACCAGCAAAAAGAACTTAATGTCAAGACTTGAACTATGGCTTGGTTTGTTCTCCCGAGGTGCAAGTGAATTGGACCAGATGTGGCGTGAAGGTAAATACATATTTAATAATAACACTCAAAGGAACAAAAGGCGCGCTCAAGGCGGATGTTCAAACTTGACTAACGAAAACAAAAGACTTGCACGGGGGCAAAAAACTATGAACAACAAAAAACACTAACTGTGGCAATAATAAACAAAACTTACTTGGCATGGACATGAAGTGCGCAGAGGTGGACAGAGTGTGACAGGAGTATGAATACGGGGATGTCACCAGGACGAACAACAGAAAATGAAAAGCTTAAATAACACAGACATGATTAACGAAAACAGGTGCGTGACTCAAAACGTGAAACAGGTGCGTGACGTGACAGGTGAAGACTAATGGGTTGCTATGGTGACAAAACAAAACAAAAGGTCCAAAAACAAAACCGAACATGAATGAAACAAAACATGATCACACAGACATGACACTTAAACCAGATTGACAAACTATTGGCATGCAGTTGGAGACGTTTGTGTCAGTGAGGGACAGGAGGACAATGGACAAACTGCTCGCCATCATGGACAATCCTGCCCACCCACTACCCCAGACAATTGAGGGACAGCGGAGCTCATACTCCAACAGGGTCCTTCAGCTTCGTTCCCACAGTGTTCGATTCAAGAACTCCTTCATTCTGCACTCCATCCAGCTGTATAATCACTCGCCATACAGCAAAATATGTCTATTACCTGACCGCTTCTAGGTTAGCTACCTTTGTTTATAATGTATATTTTCTGCTGGATCTACTCTTTATTTTATGCTGCCCTGTTACATATACTGTAATATTGTACATGGTAATTGGGATTTGTTATATATTGTATATATTATATAAAAATATAATACAATATAATAATATGATATATCAATATATAGTATATACTGTATATATAATATGTAAATATTACATATGTTATATTTTATAATGCTACTATGGTACATTTTTAGTCTACTTAATACATTTTGTTTTCGCCCTCTTTTGGTGACCTTGTGTGCATTATCCTTTCCATCCTTATTGAATTTTGAATTGAATTATATTTATATAGCGCTTTTCTCTAGTGACTCAAAGCGCTTTTACACAGTGAAACCCAATATCTAAGTTACATTGAAACCAGTGTGGGTGGCACTGGGAGCAGGTGGGTAAAGTGTCTTGCCCAAGGACACAACGGCAGTGACTCGTATGGCGGAAGCGGGGATCGAACCTGGAACCCTCAAGTTGCTGGCACGGCCACTCTACCAACCGAGCTATACCGCCCCTATCCATTCCATCCTTTGTAACTGAGCTACTGTGTGGAACAATTTCCCTTGTGGATCAATAAAGTTTGTCTAAGTCTATGATATGGGGATGTGTTACCATAATTTGACTGAAGGTCATTATTGTGCCTTATGCTTGTCTGTCCACATACTGTAGGTTTTGCATTATCAGTGAAATACAAGAGACAACTTTTTTTGCTTGTGGCAAATGGAAACATCAGCATGTGAAACATTCATTTAAGAAATACTGCAGAATAGGTTTACAAACGTTGTCTCACATAAACGTACGCACTAACTGTACAAATAAATGGACAACTAAAGCGATGATTAGGGTGGCAAACTCACTGTAAAAAAATAAAATGGAAAAAGGACAAATTTATCTCTATCATGAAGAATATTTTGTCTTTTTTTTTTTTTTTTTTACTAATCAGAATCAGCTTTATTAGCCAAGTATGTTCAACATACAAGGAATTTGGACTTGGTCGACTGTGTTCTCTCTTTAAATGTAAAAAATAAATGTTGACCAACTAAAAATATAAACAAGTAAATAAATAATATGTGCAAGGCTAATAAGTAATTTTCATACTATTTGACTCAAATTTAAATTTGATTAAATGCATGTGTTAAACCAATACGAATACGTGGGAACAAAATTGTATAATTTAAATAACTTTTGGCTATTTCTCGTTGATTTAGCGTAATGTTTACACCGGATACATTTCCTGAAGGAATTAAAATAATACCTTGTTCTTTCATTAGCGGCAGAGCAGGAAAGGTCTAGGAATATGTTTGTCTTGTATAGGAGAACTTTTTATTTTATTTTTAATTTTGCCTATTATGGAATTGTGCCTATCATCCACAATCCTTATGTAAGACGAGAACACACACCTTCCCTTTTCAATGCATTCTAAATAGTAAAAAACTGCTAATAAAAGGTAGCTAACAATGTAGGTAATGAGGATACAATATATTCCGCCTATAAAGCACGTTAAGAACAGTAAAAAAAAAAAAAAACATTCAGCGTTTTATACAGATGCTGTAAGTATGTATGTAATGTTTTAATAGGCACATTTATAATAACGTGATAATATACAGTATAGAATTGGAGGGTTATCATGTATGGAGCACTATTGCTAAACATTTCAAATAAAAAAATAAATGTCTGGTCTCACTAGGATGCAGACTGATGGGATGTTGTGTTTTTCAGCACCAGTGCTCTCCTTGAGTTTAGAATAATCTTCACTCCTTCAAATTTTGAAATAATTAACGAATATGCCTGCCACATGCATTGTTGCAGGTTGTAGCAATACAACTAAAGAAGGTCAGTCTGCATACATTTTCAAAAGATTGGCCGAAAGGGACGAGCGGTAGAAAATGGATGGATGGAATTATGAAGAAAGTAAGGACCTCTCAAAATGACTTGTGCAAAATGGGACGGACCAAACGAGAGGAGTGTCATTTGCAGCGACCGTTTTAATAACTCTAACTTTAAAGAAGAGGGGCTTTGGTTGCGTTTGGATGGGAAAAAAAGAAAAAATTACTCAAACCAAATTAATCGTACAAATCAGGAGCACCGTCGAGAACCTGAACCGTCAAGTCAGAACCTGCGGAAAGATTTCAGTTCAGTTCAGTTTTAGTTTATTTCGAACGGGCATACAAAACAATTACAATGTAATGACTCACATATTTCCAGTTGTTTCATCAAAGCACGTCCAAAAAGGAGTAGAAGAAACAGATCTTATTTCATCCCAACCCTTTTCATATAATAGCAGTTTTATCCCATTTCTGTGTTCTCTGTTTGTAACAGAATAGTGAATAAATAAAAACATGAATATACAATAAGTACATAAACAAATTGTAAATACATAAATAAACTTTTTTTTTTTTTTTTTTAAAGTTCAAGATGTATATCATAATTCTTCTTCTTTGTACTTTGTGAACACTTGCCGTTTGAACAGACTCTTAAACTGAATCATATTGGTGCTTTGTTTGATTTCCTTGCTTAATACATTCCATAATTTAATTCCGCATACGGATATGCTAAAGGTCTTAAGTGTTGTACGTGCATACAAATGTTTTAAATAAGATTTTCCTCTAAGGTTATATTTCTCCTCTTTTGTTGAAAATAATTGTTGTACATTCTTGGGTAGAAGGTTATATAGTTTGCTTTGTACATAATTTTAACTGTTTGCAAATGCACCAAGTCGTTGAATTTCAATATTTTTGATTCAATGAATAAAGAGTTTGTACGTTCTCTCTGTCCAACCTTATGTATCTTTTTTGTAACATTGTTGATAAATGAAGCACAAATTTTTATTTGTTTCTCCATATTTCTGCACAATAACTCAGATATTGTATCACTAGCGAGCAGTAGAGAATATGGAGGGATTTTTGGTCCAGAACATATTTTGCTTTATTCATTAGTGACGTGTTTCTAGCCACCTTATGTTGTATATTTTTTACATGAGGTTTCCAGTTAATTTTATCATCTGTTATTGCACCCAAAAATGTGTTTTCTTTTACCCTTTCAATATCTACTCTGTCTATTTGTGTTTGACTTTCCCTTTTACTGTTACTGAATAGCAATATTTTAGTTTTACTGAGATTCAAAGATAGTCTGTTTTTGTCAAACCATCTTTTTTATTTGTTAATTTCCTATTTTATTATTTATGTTAGCTGCTGTGTTTTCTGTCCTGAACAAAACGCAGTCATATCATCTGCAAATAATACTAACTTTAAGTCTTTTGTAACTTTACAAATGTCGTTTTGTATAAAGATTGAACATTTTTGGTCCCAGTATTGATCCTTGAGGTACGCCACAAAATATTTTCAGCTCTGTAGACGTTTGTTCTCCTATCTTTACATATTGCTTCCTGTTGGTTAAGTAGCTTCTTACCAGTGACATGCGGTGAGGTTCATGGCTGGTGAGGCACTGACTTCATCACAGTCAGATTTACAAACATATGAACCCTAAAGAGTATCTTATTCACCATTTGATTGGCAGCAGTTAACGGGTTATGTTTAAAAGCTCATACCAGCATTCTTCCCTGCTTGGCACTCAGCATCAAGGGTTGGAATTGGGGATTAAATCACCAAAAATTATTCCCGGGCGCGGCGCCGCTGCTGCTCACTGCTCCCCTCACCTCCCAGGGGGTGATAAAGGGGATGGGTCAAATGCAGAGGACACATTTCACCACACCTAGTGTGTGTGACAATCATTGGTACTTTAACTTAACTTATAACTTTACACATACAAACTGTACAGCACACAAAAAAAGCACATTTAATTAAAAAAAAACGTTATTATGGTCTTATCTTTACTTATAAATGATGTCCATGTGCCGCTCCTTCTGAACAAAAGCATCGATAACTTGTTTATAGAAGTATTCCTTATCTTTCTTCAGTTTTAAAAGTCTCTCTGTCTCGATGGAGATCTTCCTTTAATTATTACCTCCTGCTTCGATTTAGAAAACTGTTTTATTTTAGATATGTAATCCTCCATGTTAAAAGTCCAGGCGAGAGGAAAAAATAAGCGATCGATAACTGTTGCTGCTTGTTGTCACTTCTTCTGCAGCCGAGTAGTTGCAAAAATGATCTCTGGGATCACTAGCGCCCTCTACCACCATGAGGCGGGATTACTGCGAGCCTCAGCCTGTGCGTCTTTGCAGCCGTTTTATGATTGCTCAGCACAAGAAATACGTTACACACATACAGTTGTTGACAAAATACACTGTACATTATATACCTCAGCTAACTAAACTATGGGAATGTATAATATAATTCATATAGCAATACGGTCTCACTGCACTGCAGGCCAGCAGTTAGCCGAGTCATTGCGCAATCCATGGTGAGGCTCAACTGGCTGCTGATCACCGCAAGTCTCTTCTCAGTATTTGAACGGCAAATGTGAAAATTCAGCAATTTTGAATAAAAAATAATCTAAAACTGGTGAAGTTAAATGGTAAATAACTATATAGTATAATCACTGGATACATATAACAATTTAATTTTTTTTTTTTCTTTTTACATTTTTTTTCTTGATGGCACGTGAGGCTCCGCCTCACCTGCCTCCCCTGACTGCACGTCACTGCTTTTTACACAAGACCAACCCTCTGATGCCATATGTTTTAATGTGTTTACTAAGATATTGTGATTATTTGTGTCAAATGCTTTTGTTAAATCCATAAACACTGCAGCAGCACATTTCTTTTGCTATCTATTGCATTGGTGACCTTTTCCGATATTTCGAGTAATGCCATTGATGTTGAAAGGTTGGCTCTGTATCCGTATTGGTTGTCTGTGAGTGTTTGATTTTTATATATGAATTAGTCAAATCTGTTGTTAAACAGTTTTTCAATAATTTTAGAAAATTGTGGAAGTAGAGAAACATGTCTGTAGTTTTTAAACTGGTGTTTGTCACCTGCCTTATGAATTGGTACGACTTTTGCTTTTCTTCTTTTTTTCTGGGAATTTGCCTGTTTGAAATGGTTGGTGATATATGTTAAAGGTTCTGTAATCTCTTCAATAACCTTTTTTGATCGTTTCCATATCAATTTCGTTACAATCAGCTAAGGTGTTTGATACACATATTTTTATCAATCAATCAATCAATCTTTATTTATATAGCCCTAAATCACAAGTGTCTCAAAGGGCTGCACAAGCCACAACGACATCCTCGGTACAAAGCCCACATACGGGCAAGGAAAAACTCACCCCAGTTTTACAATATTGATTATATCCTAGCCGAAGGCAGGGCACTTGGCGGTCCGATCCTCGGCTACAGAAGCTAGCTCTTGGGACGTGGAACGTCACCTCGCTGGGGGGGAAGGAGCCTGAGCTAGTGCGCGAGGTAGAGAAGTTCCGGTTGGATATAGTCGGACTCACCTCGACGCACAGCAAGGGCTCTGGAACCAGTTCTCTCGAGAGGGGCTGGACTCTCTTCCACTCTGGCGTTGCCAGCAGTGAGAGGCGACGGGCTGGGGTGGCAATTCTTGTTGCCCCCCGGCTCAGAGCCTGCATGTTGGAGTTCAACCCGGTGGACGAGAGGGTAGCTTCCCTCCGCCTTCGGGTGGGGGGACGGGTCCTGACTGTTGTTTGCGCTTACGCGCCAAACAGCAGCTCAGAGTACCCACCCTTTTTGGATTCACTCGAGGGAGTACTTGAGAGTGCTCCCCCGGGTGATTCCCTCGTTCTACTGGGGGACTTCAACGCTCATATTGGCAACGACAGTGAAACCTGGAGAGGCGTGATTGGGAAGAATGGCCGCCCGGATCTGAACCCAAGTGGTGTTTTGTTATTGGACTTTTGTGCCCGTCACGGATTGTCCATAACGAACACCATGTTCAAGCATAAGGGTGTCCATATGTGCACTTGGCACCAGGACACCCTAGGCCGCAGTTCTATGATCGACTTTGTAGTTGTGTCATCGGATTTGCGGCCTCATGTTTTGGACACTCGGGTGAAGAGAGGGGCGGAGCTTTCTACCGATCACCACCTGGTGGTGAGTTGGCTGCGATGGTGGGGGAGGATGCCGGACAGACCTGGCAGGCCCAAACGCATTGTGAGGGTTTGCTGGGAACGTCTGGCAGAGTCTCCTGTCAGAGAGAGTTTCAATTCCCACCTCCGGAAGAACTTTGAACATGTCACGAGGGAGGTGCTGGACATTGAGTCCGAGTGGACCATGTTCCGCACCTCTATTGTCGAGGCGGCTGATTGGAGCTGTGGCCGCAAGGTAGTTGGTGCCTGTCGTGGCGGTAATCCTGGAACCCGTTGGTGGACACCGGCGGTGAGGGATGCCGTCAAGCTGAAGAAGGAGTCCTATCGGGTTCTTTTGGCTCATGGGACTCCTGAGGCAGCGGACAGGTACCGACAGGCCAAGCGGTGTGCGGCTTCAGCGGTCGCGGAGGCAAAAACTCGGACATGGGAGGAGTTCGGGGAAGCCATGGAAAACGACTTCCGGACGGCTTCGAAGCGATTCTGGACCACCATCCACCGCCTCAGGAAGGGGAAGCAGTGCAGTGCCAACACCGTGTATGGTGCGGATGGTGTTCTGCTGACCTCGACTGCGGAAGTTGTGGATCGGTGGAGGGAATACTTCGAAGACCTCCTCAATCCCACCAACACGTCTTCCTATGAGGAAGCAGTGCCTGAGGAATCTGTGGTGGGCTCTCCTATTTCTGGGGCTGAGGTTGCTGAGGTAGTTAAAAAGCTCCTCGGTGGCAAGGCCCCGGGGGTGGATGAGATCCGCCCGGAGTTCCTTAAGGCTCTGGATGCTGTAGGGCTGTCTTGGTTGACAAGACTCTGCAGCATCGCGTGGACATCGGGGGCAGTACCTCTGGATTGGCAGACCGGGGTGGTGGTTCCTCTCTTTAAAAAGGGGAACTGGAGGGTGTGTTCTAACTATCGTGGGATCACACTCCTCAGCCTTCCCGGTAAGGTCTATTCAGGTGTACTGGAGAGGAGGCTACGCCGGATAGTCGAACCTCGGATTCAGGAGGAACAGTGTGGTTTTCGTCCTGGTCGTGGAACTGTGGACCAGCTCTATACTCTCGGCAGGGTCCTTGAGGGTGCATGGGAGTTTGCCCAACCAGTCTACATGTGCTTTGTGGACTTGGAGAAGGCATTCGACCGTGTCCCTCGGGAAGTCCTGTGGGGAGTGCTCAGAGAGTATGGGGTTTCGGACTGTCTGATTGTGGCGGTCCGCTCCCTGTATGATCAGTGTCAGAGCTTGGTTCGCATTGCCGGCAGTAAGTCGGACACGTTTCCGGTGAGGGTTGGACTCCGCCAAGGCTGCCCTTTGTCACCGATTCTGTTCATAACTTTTATGGACAGAATTTCTAGGCGCAGTCAAGGCGTTGAGGGGATCCGGTTTGGTGGCTGCAGGATTAGGTCTCTGCTTTTTGCAGATGATTTGGTCCTGATGGCTTCATCTGGCCAGGATCTTCAGCTCTCACTGGATCGGTTCGCAGCTGAGTGTGAAGCGACTGGGATGAGAATCAGCACCTCCAAGTCCGAGTCCATGGTTCTCGCCCGGAAAAGGGTGGAGTGCCATCTCCGGGTTGGGGAGGAGATCTTGCCCCAAGTGGAGGAGTTCAAGTACCTCGGAGTCTTGTTCACGAGTGAGGGAAGAGTGGATCGTGAGATCGACAGGCGGATCGGTGCGGCGTCTTCAGTAATGCGGACGCTGTATCGATCCGTTGTGGTGAAGAAGGAGCTGAGCCGGAAGGCAAAGCTCTCAATTTACCGGTCGATCTACGTTCCCATCCTCACCTATGGTCAAGAGCTTTGGGTTATGACCGAAAAGACAAGATCACGGGTACAAGCGGCCGAAATGAGTTTCCTCCGCCGGGTGGCGGGGCTCTCCCTTAGAGATAGGGTGAGAAGCTCTGTCATCCGGGGGGAGCTCAAAGTAAAGCCGCTGCTCCTCCGCATCGAGAGGAGCCAGATGAGGTGGTTCGGGCATCTGGTCAGGATGCCACCCGAGCGCCTCCCTAAGGAGGTGTTTAGGGCATGTCCGACCGGTAGGAGGCCACGAGGAAGACCCAGGACACGTTGGGAAGACTATGTCTCCCGGCTGGCCTGGGAACGCCTCGGGATCCCCCGGGAGGAGCTGGACGAAGTGGCTGGGGAGAGGGAAGTCTGGGCTTCCCTGCTTAGGCTGCTGCCCCCGCGACCCGACCTCGGATAAGCGGAAGAAGATGGATGGATGGATGGATTATATCTTCTTTTGTCACACCTTCGAGGAACATCAAGTTGGGGTTTCTGTCTATAGCAGGGGTCCCCAAACTTTTTGACTCGTGGGCCGCATTGGGTTAAAAAAATTTGGTCGGGGGCCGGGCTGTATATGTATGTATGTATATATATATAAACATTGTCTTTTTAATCCGTTTTGACATTTAAAGGCCTACTGAAATGTGATGTTCTTATTTAAACGGGGATAGCAGGTCCATTCTATGTGTCATACTTGATCATTTCGCGATATTGCCATATTTTTGCTGAAAGGATTTAGTAGAGAACATCGACGATAAAGTTTGCAAATTTTGGTCGCTGATAAAAAAGCCTTGCCTGTACCGGAAGTAGCAGACGAGTAGCGTGACGTCACAGGTTGTGGAGCTCCTCACATCTGCACATTGTTTACAATGATGGCCACCAGCAGCGAGAGCGATTCGGACCGAGAAAGCGACGATTTCCCCATTAATTTGAGTGAGGATGAAAGATTCGTGGATGAGGAAAGTGAGAGTGAAGGGCTAGAGGGCAGTGGGAGCGATTCAGATAGGGAAGATGCTGTGAGAGGCGGGTGGGACCTGATATTCAGCTGGGAATGACTAAAACAGTAAATAAACACAAGACATATACTGTATATACTCTATTAGCCACAACACAACCAGGCTTATATTTAATATGCCACAAATTAATACCGCATAACAAACACCTCCCCCCTACCGTCCATATAACCTGCCAAACAACTCAAAGACCTGCACAACACACTCAATCCCACAGCCCAAAGTACCGTTCAACTCCCCAAAGTTCATACAGCACATATATTTCCCCAAAGTCCCCAAAGTTACGTACGTGACATGTACATAGCGGCACGCACGTACGGGGAAGCGATCAAATGTTTGGAAGCCACAGCTGCATGTGTACTCACGGCACCGTGTCTGCGTATCCAACTCAAAGTCCTCCTGGTAAGAGTCTCTGTTGTCCCAGTTCTCCACAGGCCAATGGTAAAGCTTGACTGTCATCTTCCGGGAATGTAAACAATGAAACACCGGCTGTGTTATCCGGCAAAACAGTCAGGGGGTGCATTCTACGGCGGGGGTGCGTTATCCAGCACAACACCTGCCGCAATACACCGCTTCCCACCTACAGCTTTCTTCTTTGCTGTCTCCATTGTTCATTGAACAAATTGCAAAAGATTCACCAACACAGATGTCCAGAATACTGTGGAATTTTGCGATGAAAACAGACGACTTTATAGCTGGTCACCATGCTGTCCCAAAATGTCCGCTACAATCCGTGACGTCATCATACAGAGACGTTTTTAGCAGGATATTTTGCGCGAAATTTTAAATTGCACTTTAGTAAGCTAACCCGGCCGTATTGGCATGGGTTGCAATGTTAAGATTTCATCATTGATATATAAACTATCAGACTGCGTGGTGTGTTGTAGTGGGTTTCACGTTATCGATGGGAAAATTCATTTTTAGACAATATGATTTGCCTGAGCGGCTAGGAGACACCGAGAGTAACGAGCGGTAGAAAATGGATTAGAAAGGAAAGATTAAAAAAAAAATATAAATAAATAAATAAAAAACATTTTGTAACTTGGGATTTCCCGTGGGCCGGATTTTGGATGCTGGGGGGCCGGTTCCGGCCCGCGGGTCGTAGTTTGGGGACCCCTGGTTAATAGTGTCATTCAAGTCCTCAACTGACCCAGGATTTGGAATCTTTTCCTCCAGATTTTGTCCAATGTTCACAAAGTACTTTTTGAAGCTTTTAACTACTTTGTTTTTTTTTTCCATTTCATCATTTTTTCCATTGCAAAAGTATTTAGGATAATCCTTCTTAGCACCATTTTTAATAATGCCATTTAGGATGCTCCTTGTTGCTCTCATATTGTTTTTATTCCTGTCTATTAATTAACTGTAATATTCTATCCTATGTGTTCGTAGTATGCCAGTTAGCTTGTTCTAATACATTTTGTACTTGTTTGTGCCTCTGTAGATCTTTGTGTTGTAAATGTTCTATATAATGTATTCTTCTTGTTGCAAGCATTTTTCCGTCCTATTATCATCTATGGTTGATTGTTATTATTTAGCTTCTTACTAAGTTGTTTCAATGGAAAATATTTGTCCTAAAGCATCATGAAAGTAAAAATTACCATATGCATCATCTACATAATTTTCACTGTATACATTGTCCCAACTTTGATCCCTCAGATATTTGTTGGAAGCTGCCATACTTTGTTCTGTGCATATTCTTCGAAAAGTATTTTTGTCATTACGTTCCTCTTCTTGTGGTTTCCGTCATCCATCCATCCATCCAGTTTCTACCGCTTGTGCCGTTTGGGGTCCCAGGGGGTGCTGGAGCCTATCTCAGCTGCATTCGGGCGGAAGGCAGCGTACACCCTGGACAAGTCGCCACCTCATCGCAGGGCCAACACAGATAGACAGACAACATTCACACTCATATTCACACACTAGGGCCAACATAGATGATGAAAACTGGCAGATGATCACTAATGTCGGATATTAGCAGGCCACTTGTGGTATTGTCATCAAAATCATTAGTAAAAATATTATCAATAAGTGTAGCTCTGTGTTCTGAGATAGTAATTTTTTGACTCATTTCCGTAAAAGTTGGCTTAATCCAGTTTTCAAATGTATCAATGTTTTACTTAGGTTATCTATATATGCTGATGATTAATATGTCATTTTTTTTCTTTACATATTTCAATGGTAAGACATTCTAAGATATTATCAATCGCAAGTGACATTTTTTTTTTGCCACTTTGTAGTTTAAGTTCTTCATCACGTACCCAGCTTCTACCCCTCTGTTCTGTTGATATAATGTAATTAATATCTTTCCAGGTCAAAATATATTCCTTTTTTAGCATCTATCCATTTTTTTGAGGGTTCATTGAATTGTTCCAAAAAATGCTTAACGTTGTTGTAGTTTGCATACAAACTTCTGCTGTTTAAATTAATAATCGACAGAGTGTTGTCTATTTTATGTTTCCGTTATATTGTTTGTCTGTATAATAAAAATAATTATTCCTGGTATGAAAGAAAAAAACTGTATCTGGCGCTATATCCTTATCTAATTCCAGACTATTGTGGTAAAATGTTTCAGTACCATATATTCCTGTTCAGCAATAATTTGTGTTGCTCTATGAATTTCCATAAGTGTCGATGATTACCAGAGTTCGGTAATCCCTGGGAGCAATGTTCCCTCTAATTTTTCTTGTGTGTGAGCAAACGCACAAACTCCCTGAGCATTCAGTGGAGCACATGTTAGCAACACCAGACGTGCACACTGTGGCCACACCAGCGTCACACCTGTCCCAAACCTGACATTATAACAATTTAAATGTTTTATTAAAATAATTTTCTGATATAAGTGATTTTGCCCTCTTCCAATGACAATAACAAAAAAACATGTTTTTCATGACCTATGTGCTAGTATTGTATGCCTGGCTGCGGGTCCTGCCTTTAAAATAAATGTTACCCCTTTCAGAGATTACATTTAGTTCCTGTAACTTTCTGTCTGTAAAATACATCTTTTTACTAGCATTTATGAAATCTAGTGACAATATTTCATGAATAATATCCTTAGATTAACATTCTTAATAAATGGCAGTAAAATAAGCACACATCTGATTGTGGAGTCAAAGTGTTACAACCTGGCATTTACACATTGTGTGGCGTTGGGGTTGTCCGACTTTTTGTGTGGCCATAAACGCAGCACTGGCTAAGTGCCATGAGTGCTTGTGTTGGTGCAGGTGAGAGAGCGAGCGGCTTCTGTTGAAACGACGGATGATAACGTTGGTTTAAGCCTGGTTTGTATGGCAGAAAATTACCAGTTTTTATAGATAAAAGTTGTTTTTACTCATGTTTTTGGTGTGGTTACAAACAGTTTTGCTCAATAAAGTGATTGATGGAATTCCTGTCCGTAAAGTGTCTCGACAGACAATAATTGAACTGTGTTGACGAATATTGTTTTATTCATTGGAGCCACTCTTGTTGTCACCTGTCACTCACAGAGTTGCATTGCAAAGTCATACAGAATAAATTGTAATGTGTTTATTTTATGAGTTTCCTCCGCCGGGTGGCGGGGCTCTCCCTTAGAGATAGGGTGAGAAGCTCTGTCATCCGGGAGGAGCTCAAAATAAAGCCGCTGCTCCTCCACATTGAGAGGAGCCAGATGAGGTGGTTCGGGCATCTGGTCAGGATGCCACCTGAACGCCTCCCTAGGGAGGTGTTTAGGGCACGTTCAACCGGTAGGAGGCCACGGGGAAGACCCAGGACACGTTGGGAAGACTATGTCTCCCGGCTGGCCTGGGAACGCCTCGGGATCGCTCGGGGAGAGCTGGACGAAGTGGCTGGGGAGAGGAGAGTCTGGGCTTCCCTGCTTAGGCTGCTGCCCCCGCGACCCGACCTCGGATAAGTGGAAGAAGATGGATGGATGGATGGTGTTTATTTTGTTTAAAGTTCAGATGGGATTTTTGATTTCCTGCGCGGCATTAATTTGCTGTGCACAGAGGATGCGTGAGCGGTGCGCAATTGCGCAGGCGCGCACCTTAGAGGGAACGTTGCCTGGAAGCGTTGTAATTTTGTAGTAGAATGTCGATGATTGTTTTCCGTCAGACTTCATTATCACTGTTGTTGTTGTTTTGGTTCCTATGGGAATTTCATTATTCGTCCAGACACATGATGTCTTTGACAACTCGTGCTTTTGTTTCTGGCATACTTGCCAACCTTGAGACCTCCGATTTCAGATTTATATATATATATATATATATATATATATATATATATATATATATATATATATATATATATATATATATATATAATAATAATGATAAATGATAAATGGGTTATACTTGTATAGCGCTTTTCTACCTTCAAGGTACTCAAAGCGCTTTGACAGTATCACCACATTCACCCATTCACACACACATTCACACACTGATGGCGGGAGCTGCCATGCAAGGCGCTAACCAGCAGCCATCAGGAGAAAGGGGTGAAGTGTCTTGCCCAAGGACACAACGGACGTGACTAGGATGGTAGAAGGTGGGGATTGAACCCCAGTAACCAGCAACACTCCGATTGCTGGCACGGCCACTCTACCAACTTCGCCACGCCATCCACATATATATATATATATATATATATATATATATATATATATATATATATATATATATATATATATATATATATATACATATATATATACATATATATATATATATATATATATATATATATATATATATATATATATATATATATATATATATATATATATATATATATATTAGAGATGCGCGGATAGGCAATTATTTCATCCGCAACCGCATCAGAAAGTCGTCAACCATCCGCCATCCACCCGATGTAACATTTGATCAGAACCGCATCCGCCCGCACCCGCCCGTTGTTATATATCTAATATAGACGATGCAAGGCATTAGTGAGGTTATAAAGCTTTTGCCTGTTAAAGAAAGGAGACTGATCCAATGCAGCACAGACATTCGCGTGCCACGCTGTCACGACCCAGACGCACACCAGTGCGCAATCATATGGGAGCCGCGCTGAGCGCACCTCCAAGCGCGTCTCGCTGCCGGCGACGGCCGCGTATGAGCCCGACGCTCCAGCGCCATCCATTTTCAGGGCTAGTTGATTCGGCAGGTGGGTTGTTACACACTCCTTAGCGGGTTCCGACTTCCATGGCCACCGTCCAGCTGCTGTCTATATCAACCAGTGTGAGCCCCACCCCTTTCGTGAGCGCACTGCGCGCGGAGTGACCCCTGTTACGCGCCCCCGGCAATGGGGGTGGCGGGCAGGTAAGCTGCGCGGGCGGAGCGCGCGGAGTGACCCCTGTTACGAGCCCCCGGCCACGGGGGTGGCGGGCAGGTAAGCTGCTTACCTGCTGCGCGTGACGCCGGCCGCGGCGAAGGCAGACGAGGCGGGGTGTCGGTGCGGTGGGCGCGGTGGTGACCCTGGACGTGCGTCGGGCCCTTCTCGCGGATCGCCTCAGCTACGGCTCCCGGTGGGGCCCTCTCGGGGGAAGGGGCCTCGGTCCCGGACCCCGGCGAGGCGTCCCTTCTCCGCTCCGTAAAAGTGTCCATCTCTTTTTTTTTTTTCTTCTGTTGTGGCATATGCAGCAGGTGCCTGCTCGTTTTTCGTATGTGGGTAACAACATTTAACTATGTATATATATTTCCGAATTGGTTTAACTGCCACCCGCCTGAATCTATTTAAAATCTAATTTTTTTTTATTTCAACCACCCGACCCGACCCGACCCGCGGATAAAATCTAATTTTTTTAAATTTCATCCGCCCGATCCGCGGATAATCCACGGACTCCGCGGTTGTGCCCGCAAACCGCGCATCTCTAATATATATATATATATAAAACAAATACTTGAATTTCAGTGTTCATTTATTTACACATATACACACACATAATACTCATCTACTCATTGTTGAGTTAAGGGTTGAATTGTCCATCCTTGTTCTATTCTCTGTCACTATTTTTCTAACCATACTGAACACCCTCTCTGATGATGCATTGCTGTGTGGCACGCACAAAAGTGCTTTCATCAAATGCGCTAGAGTCTGGAATCTTCCATCCCTCCCTAGCATGGCCCAAAACCGGTCAATCCTTGCTTCCTGAGGAAGATCTTCACTGCCAAGCACTTGGTAGTCCACTACTCCTTCCCGGAGGCTATCCAGGTCCAATCGCAGCTGCGGCTTGGAACTTACAAGCGTACAAGCGTATTTCTTCATCTTACTCGTCGTCTGCGTCGTCACGGCTGTATCGTTCTCGTTCTTATGCTACGTCTCCTTGTTGTGTGCGCAGTTGTGCACTGCACTCTCTAAAAGCCGTAGATGTTATTGTCACATATGCATGTACAGTAGATGGCAGTATTGTCCTGTTTAAGAGTGTCACAACATTGCTGTTTACGGCAGACGAACTGCTTTACGGTAGACAAAAACGTGACTGCTGTTGTTGTGTGTTGTTACGGCGCTGGGAGGACGTTAATGAAACTGCCTAACAATAAACCCACAAGAGAAACCAAGAACTCGCCCTCGATCAATCTACAGTTATAACGTGATTGGGCAGGCACGCTGTTTATATTGTGGGAAAGCGGACGTGAAAACAGGTCAGGTCCGCATGGAGCTGGAGGGGGCGTGGCCTCCAGCTCGGCCTGAATTTCCGGAGTTTTTCGGGAGATAATTTGTCCCGGCAGGTTTTCGGGAGAGGCGCTGAATTCCGGGAGTCTCCCGGAAAATCCGGGAGGGTTGGCAAGTATGGTTTCTGGACTCCCATTCAGTTGATGTAGATTTTGCGGTTGGCGCTCCAAGTTCCCTGAATTGTCCCCCGTTTCCTCTAGTCGCATGCTTTCTTGGCAATTTCAGCATTGCGTTTAATGAAGTGCTCATCATGTACACATTTGTACCATTCCGCTTATTTCCCTGTGTCAGTAATGCCATTTTGGTTTTTCTATTGGCAAGCTTCATGATGATGACTGGCGTGGTGTTGTTGCTACTTCCATTCAGTGAAATGCATGCATCAATGGTGTTAATATCAACATCAATTCCCTGTAAGAATTGACCACTTGTTGCTCCGTTAACCAGAGGTGGGTAGAGTAGCCAGAAATTGTACTCAAGTAAGAGTACTGTTACTTTAGAGATTTATTACTCAAGTAAAAGTAAGGAGTAGTCACCCAAATATTTACTTGAGTAAAAGTAAAAAGTATGTTGTGAAAAAACTACTCAAGTACTGAGTAACTGATGAGTAACATATATACACACACACACACACATATATATATATATATATATATATATATATATATATATATATATATATATATATATATATATATATATATATATATATATATATAAATATATATATAAATATATATATATATATATATATATATATATATATATATATATATATATATATATATATATATATATATACATACATTGATATATACAGTATATAATTTATATTTATTTATTTTGCCGTTTTTGTTTACATGTTAAAGGTGTTTTAATGAATATACATGCATGTTTAACACATATAGATTCATTTCTTTCATGAAGACAAGAATATAAGTTGAAGTATTACCTGATTCTGATGACTTGCATTGATTGGAATCAGACAGTAGTGATGATAACGTCCACGTTTTCAAATGGAGGAGAAAAAAAGTTCCTCCTTTCTGTCTAATACCACATGAAAGTGGTTGGTTTTTGGCTTCTTATTTGTACAGCTTCCATATTTGTTTTTATACACTTTACAAGAAATACATTGGCGGCAAACTCCGTAGCTTGCTAGCTTGTTTGTGCTGGCTTTCGGAGACTCTTATTTTGAAAGCGCAGGCGCGATGGAGCGGCACTTTTATTGTGAAGACAGGAACTGTGAAGTCAGTCTTTAGGCTTTTGACAGGATGTACGGTTGAAATAAAAAAGGGTCTTTTTTCCTTCACACTTTTGATTGATTGATTGGAACTTTTATTAGTAGATTGCACAGTACAGTACATATTCCGTACAATTGACCACTAAATGGTAACACCCGAATACGTTTTTCAACTTGTTTAAGTCAGGTCATGTGACCCCTGGCTCTGTTTGATTGGTCCAACGTCACCAGTGACTGCATCTGATTGGTGGAACGAAGTGAACGTCACCAGTGACTGTATTCGTTGAAACGCAGGCACTATGAAGGTCTGTCTGACAGACCAAAACAAACAAAGCGTGCATTAACAGATCGATAAAAATTTGTAGCGAGTAGCGAGCTGAATGTAGATAAAAGTAGCGGAGTAAAAGTAGCGTTTCTTCTCTATAAATATACTCAAGTAAAAGTAAAAGTATGTTGCATTAAAACTACTCTTAGAAGTACAATTTATCCCAAAAGTTACTCAAGTAGATGTAACGGAGTAAATGTAGCGCGTTACTACCCACCTCTGCCGTTAACGCAGCATCCATGTCCTCTGGTTCTCCTCTGTTGTAAACTGCTCTTGCATAGGATCGAGGATTGAGGCATAGTCCTGCAATGATGATGTCATTCTGTCATGTACACTGATCCATTTCCTCTTCGATGTTTTTCCAAACACAGATATTCCCCAGATTGGTGATATCTTGTTGTCTGGCATTGAGCTGTTTCAATACAGCCATCTCCTTCCCTGAAGTTCTTCAAATCAGTGTTATCTAATTGCAACTGTTGGTGCAATGTTGCATTTTCCTCTGTCAGCTTCTCCCCCTCCCGTTTTAATGTTGTGTTGTCTTCACTGAGAATCTTTATTTCTTCTCTGAACTTTTAAAATTCCATCATACCATCACAATATCCTTGACTCTCTCTGATAATCTGTTCTTCGAGTTTTGTGAGATCATTTTGTACACCATTGATAATCTGTTCATGGAGATTGTTGACATTGCTTTGTACCTCATTTACATTGTTTTCTAGAGCTCCTATTAACACTTTTAAGTCTGGTTCCACTTCTGGTAACGCTGTATTGCGCCGTTGACTTCTTGTTGTGCTCATGGTTGCTCGGCAGCAAAGTGAAGCCCTCGGTGTTGTTAGCTTCTGCGGCAAGCAGTGGCTGTAAGGTGTTTTTTTCATGTAGCTGTGTCAGCCTTTCTTGTAGATCACATGTGTGGTCAGAAGCGCTTAAAATATGTCCAACGTTTTGGTTTTGTTGTTAGGCTTTGAGTATGGCTTTGAGCTAACATTTAGATACATGCCTTACATGCCATTATCCACACTTTTTGGGAAAATAGGTCCCAGTTCTGTAGATGACATCACACCAAGAGAGGGGCAACATATCGAGTCTGGCGATGGCAATCTACACATTACACAAAAACTCATTGATATTATGGGAAATGACTGTCAGATTCATTTTCAGAAGCAAATAATACCTAATGTGAATTTTATGGGGAAATATTGCTCTTCTGGACGCTATGTGTCCTTTAAGCTCTTTTATTAAGAAAATAAAATATTTTTAATGATCATATAAACTATGTTGACATGCTCGTCCTCAGATCCTACTCAACTACAAAGTAAAATAAATAATTTGCGCAAATATGTTCGAGAGGGGGCAGCACGGTGACAGAGGGGTTAGTGCATCTGCCTCACAATACGAAGGTCCTGAGTAGTCTGGGGTTCGAGATCTTTCTGTGTGGAGTTTGCATGTTCTCCCCGTGACTGCGTGGGTTCCCTCCGGGTACTCCGGCTTCCTCCCACCTCCAAAGACATGCACCTGGGGATAAGTGGATTGGCAACACTAAATTGGCCCTAGTGTGTGAATGTGAGTGTGAATGTTGTCTGTCTATCTGTGTTGGCCCTGTGATGAGATGGCGACTTGTCCAGGGTGTACTCTGCCTTCCGCCCGATTGTAGCTGAGATAGGCTCCAGCGCCCCCGCGACCCCGAAGGGAATAAGCGGTAGAAAATGGATGGATGAGAGGGTTCTGCATTTTTGCCGACATGTTTGGTAAAGTTTTTCATTTTGTCATACTTTTTGCTTAACAACTTTTGTTGTTAAGCACCTTCATATTTACGGAGTTCTCTTTTTACATTTTTGAGTTTTCCTTTCTCGTCATTTCGCATCAGTGTTACCTCCATAGAGTAGGTTTAATAAAAGACGAGTCCAAATTTGGATTAACAATGGATGGTTTGGAAATAACACAATATATTTGAACGTATTGACAATATAGAACTACTTGTATGTGCTTGTGCAAATATGACAAAGTTCAGTGATACAAGCAGAAATAGATAACAATGTTGATATAATGTACTTAAGTGAAACTACTTGATCATTTCAACAAGTGGGGGGTTGGGAAAGGGCATATACAGTCTGACAGTCTATAGCTGTTTAGTGCAGCCATTATATCTTACGTGCAAAAAAAAAAAAGATGTTGACAGTTCTTTACAAAACAAGTAAAACTTGAAAATGGGTCTTATGGTGAAGTTTTTTTTTTTAATGCTGTTATTGATATATCAGCTATACAGGGATGTGCACAAGAGGGAGTATGTTTCATTACTTGCTGAATGGGAGTGCGCAGCCCGGTTGTTCTGTGTGTGCCTCTTAACACAATGCGCTTGATAGCAGTGGTGGGCCGTGCGTTTCCCACCTAGGCCTTCAGTGATGTCCGACTTCAATGATTACCGTATATTACCAAATAGCCCGGGCGTTTATTTCACAAAATCGATTTTGGAGACAGGCGTTTAAAAGAAGCAGGCGGTTATTTGCAAAAGGCTTTTATTTATTTTTGCACCAGCCTGCACAAGGCCATTATTTGGTTACAATGGTTACTGTCCAGTATTTTTTTTTCGTACAAAAAACTTTAAATGGAAAAGCTATTGCAAACATATAAACAAAAAAGCAAGAGATCAACATGAGGTAGGCTATCAAAAGACAAGAGATCAAGGCCTCAACATGGCAGTAGTGCAACAATTGTCAAATAGAATACCAATACTATAAATAAATAAACTTTTTAAATAAATCAGCCTACCGGGAAAAATTAAATTATGGTACCAAGTACTCAAGTATAAAACCCACCATCAAAACAGAACAATAATACTGTCACTTAAATAAAATAAAGGCTACAGTACTCCAAGTTTTAAATAAAGCAGCATACAGGACAAATACAATTATGGTACCAAATACTCTATAAAACCATCAAAACAATAAAACTGCAGCAAACGCAACCTCAGTAGCATTTTAATCTAAATTAAAGCTGCAAGCAGCGATGGACGGGACCGACTTTGACGGCACATAAAATCCAAACCGGAGCAGTAGTTAAAACTCTTTCGTCAACTTTTAATCAGAAGGGTTCAATCTCTCCCCTGTGCTAGTTTGAAGCCGACACGACTAACGCGCTCGGAGGAGATAATGTTTGAAAAAAGGTGACCGGTTTTTACAAAACTTTTGTTTTGAAGGGGGAATTGCAAACTTCCTGTGGATTTTTTCTGGGGGTTGTCAGTATATGAAATCTAGGTTTAAGTGAGACCTACATAGAGATTTTGTTTCATGTCTCTACAACATTCCTACTAGAAGTTACAGGCAGTTTTGTTTGTGTTTTCTTCCTAGGGGGCGCTAGAGCGCAATTTTGAGTTTTGGGGTTGTTGGGTTTTTTTTTATTTGATCGCAATTTTTGCCAGTCCTGATGTGTGTGTCCAGTTTGGTGAGTTTTGAAGCATGTTAAGGGGGTCAAATTATAGCTCAAAGAGGCAAAGGTGACTGTTTTGTAAAAACTCTTGTTTTGAAGGGGGAATTGCCAACTTCCTGTTGAATTTTGCTGAAGGATGTCAGTGTCTGAAATCTAGGTCTAAGTGAGACCTACATAGAGGTTTTTGTTTCATGTCTCTATGACATTCCTACCAGAAGTTACAGGCAGTTTTGTCTGTGTTTTCTTCCTGGGGGCGCTAGAGCGCAATTTTGAGTTTTGGGGCTAGGTTTTTTTGATTAGATTGCAATTTTCGCCAGTCCTGATGTGTGTGTCAAATATGGTGAGTTTTGAAGCATGTTAAGGGACATTCGGTCCCTAATTATGCAAATAACAACCCAGAGGAGGCTATTTGGACGTGGGGGTTATAGGAAGAGGCGGTTAATTCACAAAATGGGGTCAGACCACGGGCGGTTATTAGGACATGGGCGGTTATTTGTTTATTTGGTAATATACGGTACCTTTCAAAATACCATAATTGATGTCACCACATGACCATTGCTGGAGAAATAATTTACAGGAACACATTTACACCCTACTGGTCATTGGATCACATCAACAATATACAAAACGGGTTATTTTCTGACGCATTTAAAAATCAATTAAAACGCATCAGCAATTACAACATATCTTATGTGGTACTGTCAAAATGCCAACATGGCACTGCCATATTTATTATTGAAGTCACAAAGTGCATTTTTTTTTAACATGCCTCAAAACAGCAGCTTGGAATTTGGGACATGCTGTCCCTGAGATAATCCTGATACTACAACTATGGGAAATACTATACTTTGACTTTCACAAAGTGCATTATTTTTTTTAACATGCCTCAAAACAACAGCTACAAAAACAATGAAGGCACACAGCTTGAGTCCAGAGTATACTAGAGTTATAAAGTAAACAATAACACAGTCCTCATTTAGTGCAAGACTGCCTGGCATACTGCATAACAGTATAAACTGGGCTCAATCTGCCCTGCTCTAACGTATTTGTATGAGTAACACAAATGTGCTGCAAGCTAGTGGTGAGTGCTTGAAGTGGCCTACGAGTCAGCCAGAGCTTCTGAAATGCTACGTTGAGACAGGGCACCTCCGTTCACTGCAAGCTGCAAAGTGTGCGCCATGCAGGGCAGACTAGCCATCGTAGCTTTTGCCACACACACACACACACACACACACACACACACACACACACACACACACACACACACACACACACACACACACACACACACACACACACACACACACAAACAAACAAACAAACAAACAAAGGATTTCTGCAAACCCAATCCTGTGTCTTGGTGAGAGTCAGGTGCCACTAAAAGGGCTGAAAAAGGGCATTTATTGCACAAGTCTTTGTAGGAAGGGCAGGGTGTAGAAGTATCAAACGTAAAGTATCCTTTAACAAACATAAATATCTCCCATCCGGGGCTCTCAATCCTTCACACAGCACACTTCTTTATATGTCGTAGGTAATTGCCTATCAAACAAGAGAAAACATAATATCACAAAACATTTCCCTAATAATGTCATTAATGTGGAAATGGTGGATGTCTCACTTACCACCTGATGCACCTGCCTTGACACAGAGGAGAGCCAGACCTGAATGAGGCAGGAGTCAAGAACAGTTTGTAGCTGGACTCCACCTGGCCGCAGAGCTGGTGGCACTTCAGGCTGATTGAGCAGGTACAGGGGGATGTACCGCCCCTCAATGATGCGGCCAAGGCTGGGGCGTTGTCCTCTGTGTTCCACTCTGCCTCCATTCCCTGGCTCCTCCCCTGTGAGGTGCCTACCTGTCAGGCGGTGCTTGAGTGAGACTCGAGTCATATGACTTGGACTCGAGTCGAGTCATGAATTTGATGACTTTAGACTCGACTTGACAAAATGTAAAGAAACTTGCAACTCGACTTAGACTTTAACATCAATGACTTGTGACTTAACTTGGACTTGAGCCTTTTGACTTGACATGACTTGCTACTTTCCCCAAAACCCAAAGATTAAGAAGTTATTCAGGAGCGCTCTGTATTGTACGTGTGTGTCTGTCAGCGTGTGTCTGTCAGCGTGTGTGCTGCCTGTCAGTTCAACATCCAATCAAATTAGATCCACGTTGTTTTCATCCCACTGCATTCATCCAATCAAATTGCAGGACAACAAACGAAGAAGAGCTCTCAAACAACGCGCCAGTGAGGAAAAATTATGCCAAATTAGTTTTGTTCGGGTATTAAAACTACGACTTGGTCAACAAAAAAGGAATTGCAGTATGCAAAACATGTGGTTCGAAGATTACAGACGGAGACGCAACAACTTCCAACTTCGTTCGACATTTGAAGTTGCACAAAGAACGGTAAGTTTTGAATGTAAGCTATCGTTTATTGGCTAAGTAACGTAATTTTTATTTGCTGTGTAGTTAAATCAGTGAGGCTGTAAACTCACTGCTAACGTTACAACCATAGACATCTTATAAGTAGACGCAGCATCGAGCGCTACTGCCTACTGGCGCTGACGAGACGCGGGGCCGCCAACTTGGAGTGGTGATCCGCTCCACTCAGCATACTTGCCAACCCTCCCGAATTTTCCGGGAGACTCCCGAAATTCAGCGCTTCTCCCGAAAACCTCCCGGGACAAATATTCTTCCGAAAATCTTCCGATTTTCAGCCGGAGCTGGAGGCCACGCCCCCTCCAGCTCCATGCGGACCTGAGTGAGGACAGCCTTTTTTCACGTCCGCTTTCCCACCATATAAACAGCGTGCCTGCCCAATCACGTTATTCCATATGAGGCGTCCGGCATACCACCGATGAGCATGGTGCAGATGGAGAAGATCTTCTCGGCGTCCGTGTTGGTGCACACGTTGCCAAAGCCTACGCTGGCCAGGCTGCTGAGGGTGAAGGAGAGGGCGGCGATGTATGAGCTGCGTGCCGACGGGCCGCCGACCGTGTTGTTGACGTAGGGCATCTCCAGGCGTTTTCCCAGCTCATGGAGCCATCCTCAGGGAAGAGACGGGAGGACAACAGGGTGACAAGAACTAAATCATCCAGACTAGAGATACATTGCATTATTATGTTTATCTTACCTAAAAATAAATATATTTCATAATTTAAAAAAAAACAACTAAATACATTTTTACTATATTTTGCTAAAAACATAAAAATTAATTGTATTTTTATTTGTATTTTTTCTGACTCCTTATTACATCCAGCCATAGAATTATACATTAAAATAAACATATTTGAAATTATTAATTTTAAATGATCATAATAATTCATTTAAAATGACCACATTTAATTATTAAAATAATTGCTTGTTTATCAACAACTTTAGCATTTTATACATTATATTTTGAAGTCCAGCGCCCCCCGCGACCCCAAAAGGGAATAAGGGGTAGAAAATGGATGGATGGATGGATATTTTGAAGCTCTCAGAAGCCAGTTATGTTATATTCCTTAAGATTTATTTATGCAAGTTTGAAGTATCAATTTTCTAAACACAGTTTTGTTTGCATATTTTCAGGATGTAAATTGTATATATATATATATATATATATATATATATATATATATATATATATATATATATATATATATATATATCAGTGACGTGCAGTCAGGGGAGTCAGGGGAGGCGGGGCCTCACGTGCCATCATGGAAAGAAAAAAAATGTAAAAAGAAAAAAAATTTTTTTAATTGTTATATGTATCCAGTGATTATACTATGAAGTTATTTTCCATTTAACTTCACCAGTTTTAGATTATTTGTATTCAAAATCGCTGAATTTTCACATTTGCCGTTCAAATACTAAGAAGAGACTTGCGGTGAGTCACCAGCCAGTTGAGGCATGCCACTGAGTTGAGCCTCACCATAGATTATTTGTATTCAAAATCGCTGAATTTTCACATTTGCCGTTCAAATACTAAGAAGAGACTTGCGGTGAGTCACCAGCCAGTTGAGGCATGTCACTGAGTTGAGCCTCACCATGGATTGCGCAATGACTCGGCTAACTGTTGGCCTGCTGTGCAGTGAGACCGTATTGCTATATGAATTATATTATACATTTCCATAGTTTAGTTAGCTGAGTTATATAATGTACAGTGTATTTTGTGTATTTCTTGTGCTGAGCAATCATAAAACTGCTGCGAAGACGCACTGGCTGAGGCTCGCAGTAATCCCGCCTCCTGGTGGTAGAGGGCGCTAGTGATCCCAGAGATCATTCTTGCGACTACTCGGCTGCAGAAGAAGTGACAACATGCAGCAACAGTTAGCAGCGATCGTTTATTTTTTCCTCTTGCCTGGACTATTAACATGGAGGATTACATATCTAAAATAAAACAGTTTTCTAAACTGGACTTTCAATCGAAGCAGGAGGTAATACTTAAAGGAAGATCTCCATCGAGACAGAGAGACTTTTAAAACTGAAGAAAGATAAGGAAGACTTCTATAAACAAGTTATCAATGCTTTTGTTCAAAAGGAGTGGCGCATGGACTTCATTTATAAGTAAAGGTAAGACCATAATAACGTTTTTTTTTTATTAAATGTGCTTTTTTGTGTGCTACAGTTTGTATGTGTAAAGTTAAAGTTAAGTTAAAGTACCAATGATTGTCACACACAGTAGGTGTGGTGAAATTTGTCCTCTGCATTTGACCCATCCCCTTGATCACCCCCTGGGAGTGAGGGGAGCAGTGGGCAGCAGCGGCGCCGCGCCCGGGAATCATTTTTGGTGATTTAACCCCCAATTCCAACCCTTGATGCTGAGTGCCAAGCAGGGAAGAATGCTGGTATGAGCTTTTAAACATAACCCGTTAACTGCTGCCAATCAAATGGTGAATAAGATACTCTTTAGGGTTCATATGTTTGTAAATCTGACTGTGATGAAGTCAGTGCCTCACCAGCCATGAACCTCACAGCACGTCACTGATATATACAGTATATATACTGTATATGAAATACTTGACTTGGTGAATTCTAGCTGTAAATATACTCCTCCCCTCTTAACCACGCCCCCCTCCCGAAATCGGAGGTCTCAAGGTTGGCAAGTATGCCACTCAGTGCAATTCATTTGGCAGGAGCAATAAACTCACTGAATACGACTGATTTCCACGCGTTTTTTTGTCATACGTGTAGCTATGATAAAGGACACAAGTTTCGGCGTGTTTTATTATTCATAGTTTGCTTAACAGTAATAGAATATTCTTATATGCTATAAGTGACCAGACAAAACTGGGAATATAATCCCAGAGAAGGGGGAAAAAAGGGTCTGCTATTTTTAAGTTCAAGAAACAATATGATTAGGTTATATATACATGCGTATATCCTACGTAAACAATGTATGAATACATTAGATATCTATATATCTTAGGGACCTATAGACTGTATCTCTGTTGCTGCAGCAGCAGAGAGTTTATTCTGTCTTGACACTTTGTATTGATATTTTGTATTACATTCTTCCCTTAAATGATAACGTTTACAGTGATTGTTTTATATGTATTTTTTATGTATGTCACTTTGGATAAAAGCGTCTGCCAAATACTTAAACATAAACATATATAAACACCTGAAAGTCTTTATATCAGCTAAAATCACCATCTGTTTCACTGGATTCAGAATAAAACCAAATTCTGTCTTACCCAACAATGTCAGTATTTGAATATTGTTACTTGAAGACTTATTCCTGGTTACAATTATACTTAAGAAAGTATTATCTTATACTTTGCCTAAAATGAGAATGCATCATAATCAGTGGCGGCTGGTGAATTTTGTTTTAGGTGGGGCTGAAAGTTTGTAAACAAAACCCCTGTAGGGGGGTTATCCTCCCCCAGAAGATTTCTTTGTGATTTTCACATACAAATATTGAAGATCTTTGCTCCTTCTCAACTCTGTGGTAATATTCTTTTCACAAAATACAACCAATAGTACGTTAATGTTAAATCTTACTTGTGAAAAGTAATCCCCGGATTCCTATTTTCAACAGTCCGCTCATTTGAGCAGGAAAACGCTGAACACCGGCATCTTTGTTTTCTACCTGTCAACTGTCAGTTTAGGCTGCTCGCCGGCTCCTCATCACCACTTCAAGATGACGGCCGAATTTCTCGCGTCACAGCAGCCAATGCTGCGTCTACTTATAAGATGTCTATGGTTATAACGTCATTGCAAACACTGCAATCTGTTGCATCCACTGCAGTTCACTACCTTATTCATACTGTTTGTCAAGTGATTTTTTTTAAGCAGGGTTGCATGAGGTACCTATATGCAACGTTTCTTTAGTCAATGTATCACACACAGTATCGTAACGTTATATGGCGGTCAGCAGCACCGCGTATTTTAGCCACCTACAAAAAGACAAACATAGTCAAATGAAGGTCAGTTAAAATGTATACTATACTAAGAATATGTGTACATATTGCATAGGACCCCGACATCTAAAAAGTACAACTCTGTTCATTGTTATGTTCATGTATTTTTTATGTTTTTCATGTGTACGCACACATCAACACACATGCAGTATGAGATGAGATCAATGAGACAAGGTAAGAACAGGATAGAAACTGCTGTGGAAATAGTTATAATGCAATATGCCATGAAAATAAAATGTTAACACTTTTGTGCAAATAAGTACAGTTGCACTTGTTTTTTCAAATATGTTTATTCTGTAAAGGAATGAGTTAAATGTTTAAAATGACTGGTTAATAGTGCTATTATGAAGTGCAATGTCAGCCCTATTTTTTTTCCTGCAATTTCAAATGCTTTTGTTTTAATAAATAAATACAGCGTTTTAAAAGCATACACAATCTGTGTAAATTGTGGTTAAAAGGACTTGAAAGGACTCGAAGCTCAAAATGCAGGACTTGGGACTTGACTTGAGACTTTCCAGTCTTGACTTTGGACTTGACTCGGGACTTGCCTGTCTTGACTCGGGACTTGACTCGGGACTTGAGGGCAAAGTCTTGAGACTTACTTATGACTTGCAAAACAATGACTTGGTCCCACCTCTGGAGACGCCACTATATATATATATATATATATATATATATATATATATATATACATCTTATTTTTTACTATTTATATTACTATACTATTTTGTATGCACCTTAGGGGATCTGCTCCAATTTTGTTGTTCTTTGAACCTGTTCACTATAATAATGACAAAACTCTATTCTATTCTAAAATAGCCTCCAAAATAGAGTTGGAGGAAACATCAGCTTGCTCAACGGTCCCTGCAGTTTTAGATTGTTCCCCGCTGATTTGCCCCGAAATTAAGGCGCAACTTCGCAACCCCTATCTCTTTTGTTTGGTGTCACCATCTTTGTATCATAGTTGTGTTCTTTTTCCATCGTGTCTCAAATCCTCACTTCAAAAAGCATGTCAATACATCAACCACAACATTCCTCTCTTGGGCCACAGAGTAGACAAATCTTGGAGGTTTTCCTTTTTACATTTTTTGTGAGTTTCATCTTTCATTAGAGATTTTCATCGGGAGCTCCCTGGATCACAGTCGCTCAGCCCGCGATCTTGGGCCCACCACTTCCTGTCAACTTGTTTTACGGCAATTATGTTCATTCACTATGCGTTCACTGCCAATGGTTCACCGTTATGTTTTTTTCTTGTAATCTTTATCTAAATAAAAATGTAATATGAAATATCATAATCCAAAAACAAAACCAGTTATTTAAGAATTTATTTTGAAACCGTACAGATCTGTAGAGAAAGCTGAAAGATGTGCTCAGCTGCCTTATAGCTGTTATTCGGACATGCGACTTCTTCCCGGGAGTGAAAACCAGAGGTGGTCGACCAAGCCAAGAGGCTTAAATCTTCCTGCAAAAAGCAGATACAAGCAAAATCAAACTATGCAATGGAATCGATTCCTATATTTTATCAAAAAAAGATTGTCGAGTGATATTAAGGATTACTTAGGTCTCGTCTAAGCTGCCATGTTTGATGCTGTTCCACGTGTCATTTATGAGTAGCATGTTTTTCCCCGTCTTTATCAAAATATAACTTAATGTCAACATTGTGTATGTGCTGATAGCTTCATTAATGATTTTTTCCTTTGGCTAAAAACTTAAATCTTTTAGGTTTTAATCACATTTGATTTATTTTCTTTCTGTTCTCCGAGTTGGTGCATTTTGAAACACTGTGTTTAAGAAATACAAATATAATCAAGATAATACTTAGATGAGAAAAAAACAACATTAAAAGTATATCAAACAAACCTTTAACGAAGTGATCACTGCAAACTCATGCATTCTTTGACTCTGCTCCCTTGGACTGGAGTGTGAACTGCACGATTTTCTCATCGTCGTTTCCACAAATCTTGCACTTTTCTGCCCTATTTGATTACCTCTCGAGGAACTCAGAAGAAATGTTTATCCTTTCTACGATTTTAACGGTTTGTACAGCTGAAAACAACAAAGCATAGGGCATTTTTTCTTCGATGAAGGCTAAATGACGCCTAGTACCCAATGAAAACAGAGCTAGCTTGACCACCACCGTATTCAACAGGCGGGACGGGAGCCGGACGTGATGTCAGTAACATTCCAGCAATATGGCAAGGAAATTTTTTTTTTTTACAACATTATTTACATCAACTACTGTACATTGCTTCACAATACTGATAATTTAAAATTCTACTTTTTGTCAGACTGCAGATAAAGATTTAAGTTAAGTGCCTTGTTTAAAAAAATCAATATTTAAAAAAAAAAATGCCATTGCAACGACAGAAAATACATGTCTGTTATCTACCCCTTGATAATATTTTTATATTTTTACTTTCTTTTACTACTATGTAATCTATTATTTGAATAAATAATAATAATAATAATAATAGTAATACTAATAATAATAGACCATTAATAAAATATTCAAATATCACGGTATGTGTGTTTTTCTTTTGATTGAACAATGAACATACATATACAAACACATTGAGGCACTTCCAATATACAATATAGTAACATAGCTCCAATGTTCTGGATCAGGCCGAGGAATAACATAATAAATCAAATTCAAACAATTCTCAAACAAACAAAACATTTTAAAGTAAAAGTAAATATAAGAGAAAATACACATGAGATTCAAATAAAAATCGATATCCATGAAAAAAAGAATATATTAAAAACATTTTAAAAAAGGGCTTATCTAAAACAATTTAAATTCCTCCAATAAAAACAACAATTTGAGGACTTTTTAAAATTTTCAATTATTTTCCAAGATTTTATTGTTGACTTGAAGTCATTAATCCAATGGGAAAATTACGGTTTCACTCGATTTTTGTGTATGAAAATTTTTACTAGCAATATAATAGTATTGATAACCATCTCAAGGTCGTTGTCGTTCATAAATATGCCAAATTTAATATCGGGACATCTCTTCAACATCACAGTATGTGACCTTTCAGATGCGCCGTCGTAAAATATGAAAATGAAGTGACGTAGTCTTCGCGCATGTGTGGACCGATCGGTTCTTCCGGTACGGGTGCAACACAGTGTCATTTGACTTCCTTCAATAGCTCTGAATGTGGGGACGGAACACCAGCTGAAGGTCTGTTCAGAATTTTTCAAAGAATATTACTTGATAATAACGTATTGCAGTTTGTTTGTGTTTATATTTAGAAACCATGTGTTTTGAGTTACGTCATCTTAATTCTGGCATGGTCACTTGTCCCGTATTTATTTGCTTACTTTGCCAGTGTTCCCAAGTAACGTCAATTCTGGCTAGAATGTTTTTTGTAATCTTCTTTCGGATTAGAAAAATGCAAAAACTTAAAAAGAATGAAACAGCAGCAGGACGTCAGTGTCAGTAACGTTACACAACAAGACAAAGACAACACCTAATTATTCTGGACTATGACCATGGCCTTTAATTGACCTATACAGCACAAACAACCATTTCAACTGCACAAACTGTTTCAGCTTGTTCTGTCTTTCAATGACTATACAAACTGAACGGTTGAGCTTTACCCTACTCACAGGGAACTTTTATTCAACTGTTGCCATTCAACATATACGGCACACTTCTCCCGGTGCGTCACTCTAAACCCTACGGTTAGGAATAACACACATACAGTTAAAGTTAAAGTACCCATGATTGTCACACACAGACTAGGTGTGGCGAAATTATTCTCTGCATTTGACCCATCACCCTTGATCGCCCCCTGGGAGGTGAGGGGAGCAGTGAGCAACAGCGGTGGCCGCGCCCGGGAATCATTTTTGGTGATTTAACCCCCAATTCCAACCCTTGATGCTGAGTGTCAAGCAGGGAGGTAATGGGTCCCATTTTTATAGTCTTTGATATGACTCGGCCGGGGTTTGAACTCACGACCTACCGATCTCAGGGCGGAACAAGCAATTCCTATTGCTACATCCCTTTTCTTTTAATAAAGAGAGTATTATTTTCAAATATTAAATCAGAAAAAATTACATTTTAAGTTGCTACTCTACAAACTCAAAATAGTATGCATTTTCAAATATGCTACTTATTTAAACATTCTTAGTGCAAAATAAATATTACATTCAGTTTCACAGTGCATAATTATTATTATTATTTTTTTTAAGTTACCGAACAATGTATCTTAGCTTTAGCTTATTTTCAGAACATAACCATAAGAGCCTTTACTCATCATACCTAAACCTCAGTTCACCTTTCTTTCTTTTCTTTTTTTTTCTCTCTGAAGCTAAGTACACACAAATTTATTCAAATGTCTTGGACGCTGTACCACACGTCCTGACCGTGTAGTGGTTTGTGAGCTCTCAGTGTTTTGAGACACTGGGTCGAGTCTCGTCTCAGTTTGGGATTGTTCTGACCTGTCCGGTTGCGTATCCACAGCTTTTCTCAGATGGCAACGATTTCTTCTGAGAACACTGCCTGTGTCCAGCTCCACTGAATAGGATCTGTTACCAAGTGGAGTGCTCACTGTAGCCTTTCTCC
Source organism: Nerophis lumbriciformis (assembly GCF_033978685.3). Taxonomy (NCBI): domain Eukaryota; kingdom Metazoa; phylum Chordata; class Actinopteri; order Syngnathiformes; family Syngnathidae; genus Nerophis; species Nerophis lumbriciformis. The sequence continues at coordinate 41,753,592 of NC_084551.2, read as the reverse complement.
ATAAGGTGTTCGTATCAAAAGGCTGCACTCGCACAATATCACCTGGTTTCAAAGAGTCCATGTCCTTGGCAGTTTGGTTGTAGTATTTTGATTGTCTCTGTCGGTTCTTCAAGAGTCCTATTGTTGGTCACTTTTGGCTCGAGTAGGCTGTCTGATCGGTAGAAGTGTCCTTGTTCTCCTGCTTAAGAGTCTTTGTGCAGGGCTCGTATCCAAACCTTGGGTTGGGGTGTTGCGATGATCCAAAATGGCTAAATACGGGTCCTGTCCAGCTAGTTTTGCCTTCCTCATCAGTCGTTTGGCTGTTTTAACAGCTGATTCCGCTTTGCCATTACTTTGCGGATAGCCAGGAGAGGAAGTTTTGTGCATAAATTCCCATTTGCGACTGAAATTTGCAAACTCTGCAGAACTAAATTGGGGTCCGTTGTCTGAAAAAATAACGTCCGGAATGCCTTGTCGAGCCAAGTGAGCTTTCAGCTTTCGAATGACTGTGCTTGACTTTGTATCTGGCAAGTAGTCCACCTCCCAGAAATTGGAGCAGTAGTCCACAGTCACTAGATACTCTTTGTTGTCAAAAGTAAACAAGTCTGTTCCAACTTTAGCCCATGGTCTGGTAGTGATCTCATGTGGTTGTAGTGTCTGTCTTTGTTGTTTTGTGTCCATAGATCGACATGTGTCACATTTAGCAATGTGCTTTTTGATATGGTCGTTCATACCGTGCCAATACACGCAGTCTTTTGTCACCGGCTCTTTTGTCACAATACTATCCAGTGCATAAATGTTGTCGTATTGGACCTGAATGAGTTTTATTGCTTCACTTGCTCTGCGGCCAAGATGTGCAGTTTTACAGTCTGCTCCTACAACTTGAAACTCAACTTTGTACTTCTTCTGATTTCTTGGATTTGTCATCTTAACTTTGCATTTTCCTAACGGACACAATTTTGACTTATTGTACATTACCAACACCTTGTCAGTGTGCTCCAATTTCACATCTGGATTCAGCAGGTTGATTGGAATGACATTGCAAGTTGCACCGCAGTCAATCTGGAAGTTCACAATGTTTTCCTTAATCTTCATCCAAGCAAACAGTTGCTCTGTTTAGCCATTTTGTTTCTCTGCTATTTGGTTCACTTCTGCTGCTTTTATTGTTACTGCTGTGACTGTCATTATCTCTTCACATGAATCTAAATCAGTCTCTGCTATTGTGTGAACTTTCTTCTTGTAGTATTCTTTCATACCTGTACTGCTTCTGCATGCCACTGCAAAATGATTGTCCTTGCCACATTTCTTACATTTTTTCCCAAAAGCTCGGCACTTTTGCTTGAGCCTTTAATATGTTTTTCCACAGTATTTGCAAGATATTTCATTAATCCTGACTTTTCTTGTTGCATGTTTTACTGCATGTATTCCTCTGCGCCATGTACTTCTATTGCTTTGCTGTACTCTCGTGAAATCTCCATTGACCTGCAAATTAGTAAACATTTGTCCAGATCTAACTTGTCCTCTCTGAGTAGGCTTTCTCTCCAACTTGAGCTGTGCGTGCCGCAAACAACCCTGTCCCCTCATAGCGAATCTTTTAATTGCCCAAAGTTGCAGGAACTTGCCAGCGATCTCAAGTCACAACCAAGCTGCGTGTCGATTGATTCTCCCGCAGCTTGGTTTTGTGCGAAAAATCAGTATCTTTCCACGGTTTCATTCACTTTGGGGTTGCAATGTCCATCTAGCTTAGTGATCAAACTGGAAACAGTCACTCTTGTGTCTAAACCTATTAGCGTTCCACATAGCTCTCTGCCGCGTTCTCCAATGAGGTAGTAAAAAGTTTTACCCGCGCTAGCTCGATATACAGCATCAATTTTTCTTTCCAGGTCTTCCATGACTTGGCAAGATTCACAGAGTCCATACACCATTGTTGAGGGGGTTTTAATCCATCCATCCTTGTGCCTCTTGAACTTGTATTTTCTGCTCGCTCAGCGGTAGCTCACTGCTATGCTAACAGCACTTAGCTTCCTTCAGCTTCGTTCGAAAAAAATCTCTTGTTTTTCCGGTACCTGCGCTGTCCTCACCGCTCAAAACGATCCGCTGCCACCATGTTTCAGCTTGTTCTGTCTTTCAATGATTGTACAAACTGGACGGTTGAGCTTTACCCTACTCACAGGGAACTTTTATTCAACTGTTGCCATTCAACATATACGGCACACTTCTCCCGGAGCGTCACTCTAAACCCTTTGGGTAGGAACAACACACATACAAGCAATTCCTATTGCCACACAAACCAGCACAAAAGAATGAGACTATTTCAACAGAGTTTTGCAGGGGGGCCAACTTCACAAAGGCCTTGTAAATATGCAAATGCCATGCAGGAACATCACAGGCTTAATGCAGGGAGTGAAGTCATGGAGAGAGGAGCAAACCGACAGGTAAAATGGACTAACATATAACAAGAGATATTTCACAAAAAAATAAAACATTGTGTTGCTTGCTCATCGTAAGTGCAGTTCAGTGGCATTGTGACTTTTCATTTTAGGGTGTTCATAGTCGGGACAGATTGCAGGGAGACTCTGAAGGCAATAGACAGAGGACGGAGCAATACCAGCCACAACCAAAATTCATGGATACTCAAGTTCTGTCAAACAAAACTTTAAAGAACAACTGCACTTTTTTGAAAATTTCCCTATCGTTCACAATCGTTATGAAAGACATGATGACGAATGTCATTTTTTTAATGCATTCTAATTTGTAAATAAAAGTCAGCTGACAGCGGAGCGAATAGGAAGTCCTCTATTCCGCCCATAAAACCTGTTAAAAAAAAAACAAATCATCCAAAAAGCGGCAACAATACTCATTTACATTTCGTGACTTGAATATTAACCAAGTATTAGTGATATTGGTATTATAAGCGTTAACTCAGACAAACTATAGCGGCGCTGTGATCACGAGCTTGTGTGCCAATGTTGCTTTCCCGATACCCTGCTCGTCAATCTATATTCCAGATCATAATTCCACCCTCCTTTGCTTTGCGAGGATTATGAGTCAGTCTACATGTAAATGGGAATTTATGTTTATGTGTGCGTGTGAGCGTGTATGTCCCAATGTTGAACTCGTTCCTATGCCCCTGGCCTCAAGGACTTAATAGCCTGATTAGCTGTGAGCTTCCTCAATCAGCTGAAAACATAATTAAAATAATTTTTAATCGGTCCAAAGGTGAACTCTGTTTCCCTGAGGGCAGTGGTTCATAAACTTTTTTCACCAAGTACCACCTCCAAAAAGCCGAGTAGGCCTAAATTGCCATTAAAAACAAGGCAGGGGTTTTATTTAACAAGTATATTTAATATTTTTAAATATACACACAGTTTGAACAGTAACGCTGTGTTTGAATAAAGAAAAATAAAACATTGTACATTAATTATTTAGTGTACCACTAGATGGAGCCCGAGAGTATGGTCAACCCAGTTTCAATGATTGGTCAAAAGGCACTTACGGGACTGCAGGGCGCCATGATGACCGCTACTAATTTTGAGCTGATGCAAATGTCTATGGCACTTCCTCATTATTTTTTCGACATGTGAAATTGCCCTGTTGTGCAGCATTGGCCTCCTACACCCACGACAATTGTGAAAAGCTTTGGCATTGCTTTCCGCACAACCAAGGCTAAAGAAGATTTTGGCACAATGAGGGTAACAAAGTTATTTTTTTGGTCGTTCTGTGTATTTTTTACGTTTATTGCCCCGTTGGGTGCATGTTAGACAGTTTGCTGGTCTCTAAACACTGCAGGAATGTAGCAGCAGAGTGCGTCAAATACGGCCACAGAATTCTACTTTTACGAAATATAAGCATGTTTTGTTGTAAGTTTACGAGCTGGAGTATGTTTTGACTGTAGACATATTATTTTAGTATATTTTGTCAGAAAAACTAACGTCAAAATGACAGCAATTGAATGCTTCCGGGCACAGCCCATGCCTTTGGCAGCAAAAACGGTGCCTGTTGCTCTCTCTATTTTTTGTATTCCGACACATGACTTTTTCCCGGAAGTAAAAAAAAATGGAGGTCAACCAAGCCAAGATTGCTTTTGTGTGCAAACTATCTACATACGCAAGAGGCCTAGATCTTCCTGCAAAAAGCAGATATGAGCAAAAAAATCTAACAATGTAATGGAATACTTTATCAAAAATAGATTTAATATTAAGGATTATCCATCAGTCACCTTATCAGACATGACAAACTATCTTGTGCTCAAGACATCATTCTATACAACAAAACAGATGAAAACTTGGAAAATCACAGAGGCCTACAACTTCTCGGTGTGTGGCTGGGTCAAGGAAATTGTTGTCAAAACTCTCCCGGATAAATCATGCATATTTTTTGCTCAGGTAACGTTGCATTTCATGATTCAACTTTGCATCTATAGCTATGTTTGTTGTTGCACGCTTTGTTTATGAGTACGCGTGTTTTACCGTCTCTATCAAAATATAACTATCGATCTCAACATTAGTATGTGCTGAAAGCTTCATTTGTGATTGCTACCTTATGGTTAAGCCTTAACTCTCTCACATTTACTTTTGTTTAATTTGACTCGCCGAGTTGGTGCTTTACGAATCACTTGTTGCAAAAATGTGTTTTAAGAAATGCAAATAATATCAAAATAATACTGAAATTGGAAACACTAAACATTAAAAGTATATCAAACAAATCTTTAATGTAGTTATCACTGCAAACGTGTGCATTCTACGACTCTGCTCTCTTGGAATATAGTGCATGCTATTTTTCTCGTCGTTTCATAAAATCTTGCACTGCGCCGCCCTTGTTGATTTCCTCTCAAAGAACTTTGAAGAAACATTTATCCTTTTTACGATTTGAACAGTTCGTACAGCCGAAAACAACGCAAGCATTGGCAGGGCCATAACTAGGACTTGACAAATACCGCGGTCAAAAAATGGTAGTCTGGCTTCCGGTTTGGCGACAAGATGGAGTAGTCGCACTTTTCCACGCTCCCGCAAATTTCATTCCTACCATTCTGTACAGCTCGACTGAATGCAGTAACTGCTACTAACGTTTTAATAGTACTAATACTTTTTCGCGCTGAATGAGAAAATGTCTAACAGATCCAAAAAGGAGGAGCAAAAGAAGGACTTGGCGGCCAGTACCATCATGGCTACGCTAACTACAATGCTAGCGGACCACAAGACTTCTCTCTCGTCGGAGTTTAACTCCGCCTTTTCCAAACTCAACAACACGCTGGATTGTATACAGACCACACTTCTGGAAAACCAGAAGCGCCTCTCCTCACTAGAACTGTTTGCCGACACGACCAGCCGGCTATGAACACCAAGCTAACATTCGTAACCGAGGAGAACGCGAGGCTAAAAGCTAAGCTAATAGACTTGGAGAGCAGAAGTCGTCGAAACAACATACGAATTGTCGGCGTACCTGAAAACATTGAAGGTCCACATCCAACAACGTTCTTCTCTCAACTGCTGGTCGAGGTCCTGGGTGAACACACGCTGTCGTCGACCCCGGAGCTGGACCGTGCCCACCGCTCGCTAACAGCAAAGCCAGGCCCCGGTGAGAGGCCGCGGGCTATCGTGATATGCTTCCACCGATTCCAGACGAGGGAGCTGGTGGTGCGGGAGGCTCGGAAACGCAGAGGCAAACTAAGGTACAAGGACTCACCGGTACACATCTTCGAAGACTACTGCCCCGAAATACTGGAACAGCGGGCCGTGTACCGTGACGTCATGAGGGATCTCTACAATCTGGGCCTCAAACCAGCACTCCACTATCCAGCTAAGCTAATGGTTTCAACCGAGGATGGAAAGAGACGGCGACTCACATCTCTCAAAGACGCCCAAGATTTTGTCAAGTCCCACAATCAACGCAGCCAAGAACATGCAAAAGAGTAATCTCAGTCGGTATGACTTTATTGAAACTTTGTTTGATACGATGTGACTACCCCACAGAGCATGGCAGGGTGGCGCTAGCTTGGCTAACTGCAGCCATGTCTGGATGCCACACTGCCGACACCAACCTTAATAATCAACGCCTGCTTTATCACGATAAACCATGCTAACATAACTCTAACTCCAGGCCTGACCGTGAATATCACATCGGTGTGTTCACTCATTGGATCCACTTTCAACCCGCAATATTGTTCATTCTGTTTTATTTTGCTACATCGACACTCAAATTATTTTGTCTCCCCTTTACATTTAGTTATCATGTTCTAATAGATATATATTTTTACACGGTGGTTTACTTTTTTGTTATTTGACCTAACTGCTGATCTACTTATTTCTTGGTTGGTTACTGTTATTCCTTACCTATACATCCATGATGGTATACATGTTTATGCGTGTGTGTGTGTGTGTGTATATGCATATATATATAAGTGTATGTATGTGTGTATGTATATGTGTGACACCGCTTGCTTGTACTTTACATTTACTTTATTTCGCCACATGCTTTTTGAGTTGTTTATACTTTATAATCTATTTTTCTCGCTTTCTGAAGTTATCTTAGTACTGGGTACTACGTTTCCTGAGGGAATATATTGCAGTTTTGATGCACTTTAATATGTTCTGACTCAGTTGGAGCCAATCTGTTGTTCTCGGGAGGTGGAAAAACCCGGAAGCCGATATGGATACGTCCATGCAGGCGCAAGGACAGCGCACTGCTGTGAAAAGGACACTTAAGGTTCAGTTTCGACAATGGGGTTCTCAGGTCCTGGGACGATGGCCCTGTAGGTGGTTGCCAGGTTTAATCCACCTGGCATTGTTGTATGTTGTTGTGTCTGTGAGAATGTGTGTGAGTCTGTTGTGTTTTCTATATGTACGTGTGTTTATTGGTTTGTTTATCTCCTTATTCCTTCCTCTCACGCTTCTGTTTCATCCCCTCCTCTTACCAGTACTCTCTGCAGTCCCCAGTTATCGTGCATCAGCCTCCCTCCTGACCTGCTTGTATACATCAGCCCGTTCTGCTCTCCTAGTTGGACATGGTGAGACATGACAAGCACCAGTAATACACTTAGATTTGTTTCATGGAACGTGAGGGGAGTGGGGAGCGCCACTAAAATTGGGAGGGTCTGACCCATTTGCAACACCTCAAAGGAGATATATTTTTCATTCAGGAGACCCACCTTCGCAACAGAGAGATTTCACGACTTAAAAGAGGCTGGATCAGCCATATTTTCCATTCAAAATTCAACGAAAGGGCCAGGGGCACAGCTATCCTTATTCGTAGAAATATTTCATTCGAACTCAATCAAACTGTAGCAGACCCGGCTGGTCGTTATATTATTGTGTCTGGAAAGCTGCAAGGCACCCCAGTCATACTCGCTAGCGTTTATGGACCCAACTGGGATGACAACTCTTATGTGACTAAATTGTTTACATAATTTCCGAACATTGGAAACCATTTCATCATTATGGGCGGGGACTTTAACCTGGTGCAGGATCCTGTACTGGATCGATCATCTAACAAACTGGCTCCCTTATCTAATTCAGCTAAAACACTGGATACTTTCGCTAAACAGTTGGGTCTTACAGACCCATGGAGACATGCCTCCCCTACAATTAAACAATTCTCCTACTTCTCCCATGTACATCACACTTACACTCGGATAGACTTCTTTCTTCTCGACAATAGATTGCTTTCCAAAACCAAAACATGTAATTACCATATTATCGTAATCTCCGATCATGCCCCCACCTCAGTCGACATCAATATGGACACTCAACCTAGACCCCTTAAACAATGGCGATTCAACTCAGCCTTACTAGCAGAAGACCGTTATAGGAATTTTCTACACGATCAAATTAAGTGTTTTTTCGAACTGAACGACTCGCCAGAAATTGGAAGAGGTATACAATGGGAAGCATCTAAAGCCTATATTAGAGGACAACTTATATCTTTTGTTTCAAACCTAAATAAGACAGAGACCATTCAAATCACTGGGCTGCTCCGCAAGATTAAGGATCTCGACGATAAATACGCTTCAAACCCAGACCCGACACTATATAAAGAACGCCTTCGCCTACAAACTGACTTTCACCTTATGTCTGTTAATAGAGCGAAATTACAACTGCTCAAATCCAGACAACGATTTTTTGAATCTGGGGAGAAAGCTGGCAGGCTCTTATCCCACCGGGTCAGGGAGGAAGCATCTTCGAGGCTAATCACGTCTATTCGCTCTAACACAGGAGAACTACATACTGATCCAGCTAAGATTAATGAAACATTTGCTGCATTTTATACAACGTTATATACCTCAGACTGCCCCCCTTCCTCAGATGAGCTGTTTGGCGATAAAACATTCCCACAGATAGAACGTGGGACTGCGAGGGGCCTGGGCCAGCCCATTAGTGTCATTGAGATCACAGAAGCCATCAAATCCTTACAGAACAATAAGTCACCCGGCCCGGATGGCTTCAGTGCAGAATATTACAAGACTTTCTCCAGTGCTCTTGCTCCGGCTCTAAGAGACATGTATAATGAAGCTTTTCTGCAACATCGCCTCCCAGAAACCTTATCGAGGGCCACCATTTCTCTCATCCTAAAAAAAGAGAAAGACCCCCTGCTTTGCAGCAGCTATAGACCAATTTCGCTCTTAAATGTAGATCTAAAAATTATATCCAAGGTTCTCGCTCTCCGGCTCCAAAGGGTGATGCCTTCCATCATCTCGTTGGATCAAACAGGTTTTATGCTAGGCCGGCAATCCTCACACAACACTCGGCTCCTCCTAAACATTATCCATTCGCCAAACCCTTCGACCCCGGAGGTGGTAGTGTCCCTCGATGCGGAGAAAGCCTTTGACAGGGTTGAATGGGAATATCTATTTGAAGTGATGGGTCGGTTTGGTTTTAACGAAGATTTCATTCTCTGGGTTAAACTTTTGTACTTGTCCCCAATAGCCTCGGTACGTACAAATAATACACTATCCGCCCCAATTTTTCTAAAAAGAGGCACTAGACAGGGTTGCCCGTTATCTCCACTACTGTTTGCTATTGCGATAGAACCCCTCGCTCTTTGGCTGCGCGCAGAGGCGGGCTTTAAAGGTATCACCCGGTCGGACACGTTGCACAAAGTCTCGCTTTACGCGGATGACCTGCTCCTGTACATCTCGGACCCTGCTAGCTCACTCCCGGTAATATTTGACATTTTGGAGCGGTTTGGCACACACTCTGGTTACAAACTTAACTACCAAAAAAGTGAGCTGTTTCCGATTAATTCCTTAGCTAAACAGTTACCACGATCTCTAGCGGCATTCAAATGGGCACATGATGGGATTCATTACTTGGGGATCCTTATTACTCCGGCTATGTCTGATATGCTCCGGGCAAATTTTTTACCTCTAATTGAAAAGATGGAGAAGAACTTTGCCCGCTGGTCTGTTTTACCATTATCTCTCGCTGGCCGGATCAATCTGATCAAGATGATCACTCTGCCTAAATTCTTTTACCTTTTTCAACATATCCCCATATTTATTACTAAATCATTTTTCGATAAATTAGACAAATCAATATATAAATTTTTATGGGGGGCCGGATTGGCTCGAATCCGTAAGTCTGTCCTACAATCTCCCAAATCTGAAGGAGGGCTCGCTCTCCCCAATTTCAGACAATACTATTGGGCGGCTAATGTACAGAAACTCCTATACTGGATGGATGGAGGCTCTCAGACCCTCCCGGCCTGGGTGTCCCTTGAAACGGCAATCCCACACTCCTCATTACATTCTTGCTTATGCTCATCACTTTCTTTCCCATTTAAACTTGAAGGCGCAAACACCATCGTGTCAATCTCCATTGAAATATGGAACCAGCTACGAAAACACTTGGGTTCTCAGGGCCCATCTATATTGACCCCGCTACTTAAAAACCAATTATTTAAACCTTCCCGTACTGACCCCGCATTTATGACTTGGCACGATCATGGTATCACCACTGTGAAAGACCTCTATGCAGACGGAGTGTTCTCATCCTTCACTGAACTCTCTTCCAAATACGATTTGCCGAACTCCCACCTTTTTCGTTTCTTTCAGGCGCGGGACTTCGTGAAGAAGCAGTTCCCACACTTTCCAAATCGTCCTCCGGAAACTCTTATAGATACATTGTTATCTTTGAGCCCTAATCATAAAAAATGTATCTCCGTGTTATATACCTCCTTAAGTTCAGTTGCTCCAAACTCTCTATCAGTGATAAGAGCCTCGTGGGAGAGCGATCTTAATATCAACATATCCGATCAACACTGGAACTCGGCCCTGAAACTGGTTCACTCCTCCTCAACCTACTCAGTGGCCTAGTGGTTAGAGTGTCCGTCCTGGGATCGGTAGGTTGGGAGTTCAAACCCCGGCCGAGTCATACCAAAAACTATAAAAATGGGACCCATTACCTCCCTGCTTGGCACTCAGCATCAAGGGTTGGAATTGGGGGTTTAATCACCAAAATGATTCCCGGGCGCGGCCACCGCTGCTGCCCACTGCTCCCCTCACCTCCCAGGGGGTGATCAAGGGTGATGGGTCAAATGCAGAGAATAATTTCGCCACACCTAGTGTGTGTGTGACAATCATTGGTACTTTAACTTTAACTTTAATATGTGCCCGTCATAGTCTCATCCAATGCAAAGTAATCCATAAAATTCACTACACTAATTCAAAACTATCCAAAATTTACCCCACTGTTAGCAATACCTGCAATAGATGCAAACAATCTCCGGCTGATCACGTCCATATGTTCTGGTCCTGCTCTAAACTATGTTCCTTTTGGGAGGACATTTTTGACACAATTGGAAAAGCATACGGTCAAAACTTTCCTCCCAACCCATTATCAGCCATTTTTGGCGTATGCCCCGATAACATGTGCCCGGTACCACTAAAACGCGCTGTTGCTTTTACGACCTTGCTGGCCAGGCGATTGATCTTGTTTAATTGGAAGCTGGCTCGCCCCCCATCACACGGCCGTTGGATTAGAGAGGTTCTCTACAACCTAAAACTGGAAAAACTTAGGTTTTCGCTAAAGGGCTCGGTTCAAGCATTTGAAAGCTCATGGAGCCCTTTTTTGCTGTATGTCAACTCTCTTGACCTATGCCCAGACGCAGATGAGGAATAATCTCCCTTTTATTTAGTAGTATTATGTTATTCTATTTTTATTTTATTATATATTATTATTATTATTACTAATTTTTATTTTATTTTATTATTATATATATATATATATTTATTTTATTTTTTTATATATATCTGTCTGTCTCTGGCCGCGTATATGTGTGTGTGTGTGTGTGAGAATGTGTCTGTCTTTGTCGTCTTGTTACATAATTGCGCCATTTGTCCCTCGTTAGTGGGACCTGAGTGGGGTGGGAGGGTGGGTGGGTGGTTTGGGTTTTAAGGGAAAGGGTGTGAATCATGTACTAACTTTAAAATTGTACTGTTTGGACTTGCACTTTTTTCTGTCTGTTTGAAAATGCCAATAAAAAAAAGTTGAAAAAAAAAAAAAAAAATGGTAGTCTAAGAGAAGCTTTGAAAGGCTGAAAGAAACCATGGGAGTCCGAGCACCATATTAATAAAAAAGTGGACTGTTACAAAATCATGCTGATTGTCAAAGACTTTAGATAATATAACATGATAGTTATACCTCAATGAATGCTTTTATTATTTATATACAAACCCCAAAACCGGTGAAGTTGGCACGTTGTGTAAATCGTAAATAAAAACAAAATACAATGATTTGCACATCCTTGTCAACCTATATTCAATTGAATACACTGCAAAGACAAGATACTTAACGTTCGAACTGGAACATTTTGTTATTTTTTGCAAATATTAGCTCATTTGGAATTTGATGCCTGCCACATGTTTCAAAAAAGCTGGCACAAGTGGCAAAAAAGACTGAGAAAGTTGCGGAATGCTCATCAAACACTTATTTGGAACATTCCACAGGTGAACATGCTAATTGGGAACAAGTAAGTGCCATGATTGGGTATAAAAGCAGCTTCCTTGAAATGCTCAGTCATTCACAAACAAGGATGGAGCGAGGGTCACCACTTTGTGAACAAATGCGTGAGCAAAGTGTCGAACAGTTTTTAAGAACAACATTTCTGAACGAGTTATTGCAAGGAATTTAGGGATTTCACCATCTACGGTGGGCAGCACGGTGGAAGAGGGGTTAGTGCGTCTGCCTCACAATACGAAGGTCCTGAGTAGTCCTGGGTTCAATCCCAGGCTCGGGATCTTTCTGTGTGGAGTTTGCATGTTCTCCCCGTGACTGCGTGGGTTCCCTCCGGGTACTCCGGCTTCCTCCCACCTCCAAAGACATGCACCTGGGGATAAGTTGATTGGCAACACTAAAATTGGCCCTAGTGTGTGGATGTGAGTGTGAATGTTGTCTGTCTATCTGTGTTGGCCCTGCGATGAGTTGGCAACTTGTCCAGGGTGTACCCCACCTTCCGCCCGATTGTAGCTGAGATAGGCTCCAGCGCCCCCCGCGACTCCAAAGGGAATAAGCGGTAGAAAATGGATGGATGGACCATCTACGGTCTGTAATGTCATCAAAAGGTTCAGAGAATCTGGAGAAATCACTGCACGTAAGCAGCTAAGCCCGTGACCTTCAATCCCTCAGACTGTACTGCATCAACAAGCGACATCAGTGTGTAAAGGATATCACAACATGGGCTCAGGAACACTTCAGAAACCCACTGTCAGTAACTACAGTTGGTCGCCACATCTGTAAGTGCAAGTTAAAACTCTCCTATGCAAGGCGAAAACCGTTTATCAACAACGCCCAGAAACGCCGTCGGCTTCGCTGGGCCTGAGCTCATCTAAGATAGACTGATACAAAGTGGAAAAGTGTTCTGTGGTCTGACGAGTCCACATTTCAAATTGTTTTTGGAAACTGTGGACGTCGTGTCCTCCGGACCAAAGAGGAAGGGAACCATCCGGATTGTTATAGGCGCAAAGTTGAAAAGTCAGCATCTGTGATGGTATGGGGGTGTATTAGTGCCCAAGACATGGGTAACTTACACATCTGTGAAGGCGCCATTAATGCTGAAAGGTACATACAGGTTTTGGAGCAACATATGTTGCCATCCAAGCAACGTTACCATGGACGCCCCTGCTTATTTCAGCAAGACAATGCCAAGCCACGTGTTACATCAACGTGGCTTCATAGTAAAAGAGTGCGGATACTAGACTGGCCTGCCTGTAGTCCAGACCTGTCTCTCATTGAAAATGTGTGGCGCATTATGAAGCGTAAAATACCACAACGAAGACCCCCGGACTGTTGAACAACTTAAGCTGTACATCAAGCAAGAATGGGAAAGAATTCCACCTGAGAAGCTTAAAAAATGTGCGACGCGCAACGCCACACACAGATAAATAATAAGATTTAAAAAATAATAAAAAAAAATAAAAAATGAATAAAATAAGTAAATAATTAAAAAAAAAAGAATAAAAAAAAAAAAAGAATAAAAGCCTGGCAGGCCACCAGACCGCAGTGCCCGCAATCCGCGCCAGCCGACGAGGCAATGAGGGGTGCGCCGAACCCCAACCCCCCATGCATGTGTACAAGGCCCCCAGAGTGTCTACTGTGTAGTAAAAATTAGGAGGTCAGCCGTTACAGCCGACCTCCAGTCCCTATTGATGTGTGTACTGTAGCGTGTGTGAGATATGTATACTTGTAGGAACTAATAATGCGATTAAAAATTAAAATTGGGGGACATCAAGGTCATGGTGTGTCCCAACCAAGCCGAGCCCCCCAAATCCTAATTGTCTAATATGCAGCTAAGACTGAGGGATGGACAAGCAGGGGACAAGACAGGAGGACTGGAGCCCCATAGGAGGCATCCTCATCCCCCCGCCATGCCTCCCCGCAGGACAATCCCCCAAAGTCTTATATATGTGTGACTGTGTGTGCTATAAGTAGGAGGAGTAGAGGGCCCGGACAGTGGAGTTTGCTTGTTCTCCTTGTGACTTTGTGGGTTTCCTCCGGGTACTCTGGCTTCCTCCCACCTCCAAAGACATGCAGCTGGGGATAGGTTGATTGTCAGCACTAAAATTGGCCCTAGTGTGTGAATGCGAGTGTGAATGTTGTCTATCTGTGTTGGCCCTGTGATGAGGTGGGTATATATATATATATATATATATATATATATATATATATATATATATATATATTAGGATGGGCGATATTGGCTTTTATTAATATCTTGATATTTTTAGGCCATATCGCGATATACGATATATATCTCGATATTTTGCCTTAGCCTTGAATGAACACTTGATGCATATAATAGGGCGCATTAAAGGAGTCATATTATTATTATTTTTCTAAATGTAAAACACTTCCTTGTGGTCTACATAACATGTAATGGTGGTTCTCTGGTCAAAATGTTGCACAAATGATGTTTATGGGACCATGTCCTTCGCTATGTAATAAGTTACTGCGGACGTTATCTCCTTGTGTTTGTGACTATGTTTTTCATATGGTGTTGATCTGTAAATGGAAGACGTCAGGCTCGTCAGTGCAGGTTGTTTCGTCATTTTTTGGGGTGTGGCACCGGCCAGAGATGTTAACTACGGAGTTTCAAGCACTCTTCATTTTCTCGCGGGTGACTTTTTAAATGAAAGAACAAATTAGTGGTCCTGCTACCAATGTTCCCTCTAATTGTTCATGTGTGTGAGCAAACACAAAAACTCCCTGAGCATTCAGTGGAGCACATGTGAGCAACATCACACGTGGCAATACCAGCAGCACACGTGGCAATACCAGCAGCACACTTGTCTCAAACCAATCTTTTATAATAACACTCAAATGAGTGGAGTCATTTTCATATTATTTTGTAATATTAGTGATTTGGCCCACTTGTAATGAAAATAAAAGAAATCTTGTTTTTCATAAGCTATGGATTAGTATTGTACAAAAAGTCTGGGTGGGGGTCCTGCTTTGGAAATCATTTGTACCCCTTTCAGAGATCACATTTAGTTGCCCTTAAACATCCTCATGTTGCACAATGAAATGTAAGCATAGGATGAAGTGTGCATTCCTGTAACTTTCTCTAGTAACAGCATTCCATGATTAATATCAATAAATTAACATTAATAATAAATGACAGTAGAATAAGCACACGTATGACTGAGGAGTCATTAGTGTAACTTTGTGTGGTGTTTGAGTTGTCCGACTTTTTGTGTGGCCATAAACGCACCAGTGGCTTAGTGCTATGCGTGTTGGTGACAGATGACAAGTTGCTTTTGGCCTGGTTTGTACGGCAGAAAATGACTAGTTTTTCGAGATAGAAGTTTTTTACTCATGTTTTTGGTGTGGTTATGGCCGAATATAAACTGTTTTGTTCAATAAAGTGATCGATATAATTCCTGTCCTCGAAGCATCTCGATATACGTTACAATAATTGAACGGTGTTGACGAACACCGTTAGGGCCGCTTGTTGTCACTGTCACTCAGAGTTGCATTGCAAAATTACACAGAATAAATGTGTTTATTTTGTTTAGAATTCAGATGGGATTTGATTTGGTGCGCGGCATATATTTGCTGTGCACAGAGGACGCTTGAGCAGTGCGCAATTGCGCAGGCGCACACCTTAGAGGGAACGTTGGCTGCTACCTTTTGTAGCAACGCTTCTGCTGCATACTTTGCATATTACTGCTGAATATCTTCCCGCTTGAAGCCAAACGACCGCCAGATGATGGACCCCGTGCTGTTTATATATATATATATATATATATATATATATATGTATGTATGTATATATGTATGTATTAATAAGGTTATCCAAAAAATAGTGCTCGATACCGTAGTAGAGCGCAATATATGTATGTGTGGGGAAAAAATCACAAGACTACTTCATCTCTACAGGCCTGTTTCATGAGGGGTTCCCTCAATCATCTCCATGAAGAATAAAAACAAAGGACCCAGATTTCCCTCACCCGGACGCGGGTCACCGGGGCCCCCCTCTGGAACCAGGCCCGGAGGTGGGGCACGATGGCGAGCGCCTGGTGGCCGGGCCTGCCCCCATGGGGCCCGGCCGGGCACAGCCCGAAGAGGCAACGTGGGTCCCCACTCCAATGGGCTCACCATCCATGGCAGGGGCCATAGAGGTCGGGTGAAATGTGAGCTGGGCGGAAGCCGAAGGCAGGGCACTTGGCGGTCCGATCTTTGGCTACAGAAGCTAGCTCTTGGGACGTGGAACGTCACCTAGCTGGGGGGGAAGGAGCCTGAGCTTGTGCGCGAGGCTTCGACGCACAGCATTCTACTCTGGCGTTGCCGGCAGTGAGAGGCGACGGGCTGGGGTGGCAATTCTTGTTGCCCCCCTGCTCAGAGCCTGCACGTTGGAGTTCAACCCAGTAGCCGAGAGGATAGCTTCCCTCCGCCTTTGGGTGGGGGGGCGGGTCCTGACTGTGGTTTGCGCTTACGCGCCAAACGGCTGCTCAGAGTACCCACCCTTTTTGGATTCACTCGAGGGAGTCCTTGAGAGTGCTCCCCCAGGTGATTCCCTTGTTCTACTGGGGGACTTCAACGCTCATGTTGGCAACGACAGTGAAACCTGGAGAGGCGTGATTGGGAAAATGGCCGCCCGGATCTGAACCTGAGTGGTGTTTTGTTATTGGACTTTTGTGCCCGTCACAGACTGTCCATAACAAACACCATGTTCAAACATAAGGGTGTCCATATGTGCACTTGGCACCAGGACACCCTAGGCATCAGTTCCATGATCGACTTTGTAGTTGTGTCATCGGATTTGCGGCCTCATGTTTTGGACACTCGGGTGAAGAGAGGGGCGGAGCTTTCTACCGATCACCACCTGGTGGTGAGTTGGCTGCGATGGTGGGGGAGGATGCCAGACAGACCTGGCAGGCCCAAACGCATTGTGAGGGTTTGCTGGGAACGTCTGGCAGAGTCTCCTGTCAGAGAGAGTTTCAATTCCCACCAGCGGAAGAACTTTGAACATGTCACGAGAGAGGTGCTGGACATTGAGTCCGAGTGGACCATGTTCAGCACCTCTATTGTCGAGGCGGCTGATTGGAGCTGTGGCCGCAAGGTAGTTGGTGCCTGTCGTGGCGGTAATCCTAGAACCTGTTGGTGGACACCGGCATTGAGGGATGCCTTCAAGCTGAAGAAGGAGTCCTATCGGGTTCTTTTGGCACATAGGACTTCTGAGGCAGCGGACAGGTACCGAGAGGCCAAGCGGGGTGCGGCTTCAGCAGTCGCAGAGGCAAAAACTCAAACATGGGAGGAGTTCGGGGAAGCCATGGAAAACGCAGTCACTAATACAAAAGTATTATCAAGTAATTATGTAAAGAATATTAACAATTGACTTCAGGACAACATATGAGGCCACTAAAATCGCCAAACAACTCTAGTCTTTGGGCAGGAGTAAAACAACTTCTGTTACTTGTCTCAAAAATTGTTTTGGAGTTCCTTGGTCTGTAGTCATCACTTCGACCTTCCTGACCAAACTGTCGATCAGGGGGAATGTGGCGGTGACCATGGCCATAGGCCAGTAGTTACGAGCAGCTTGCTTGTCCTTGAGGAGAACTAGATCTCGTACTTGAAGATTTCGCCGTGACATTTTCCATTTCTGTCTCTGTTGCAAAGAAGGAAGGTACTCCCTGCTCCATCGGCTCCAAAACTGGTTTGCAAATGCTTGCACTTGCTTCCATTGTTTGGTGTAAAAGTTAAAGTTAAAGTACCAATGATTGTCACACACACACTAGGTGTGGCGAAATTATTCTCTGCATTTGACCCATCACCCTTAATCACACCCTGGGAGGTGAGGGGAGCAGTGAGCAGTAGCGGTGGTCGCGCCCGGGAATCATTTTTGGTGATTTAACCCCCAATTTCAACCCTTGATGCTGAGTGCCAAGCAGGGAGGTAATGGGTCCCATTTTTATAGTCTTTGGTATGACTCGGCCGGGGTTTGAACTCACAACCTACCGATCTTTGGGCGGACACTCTAACCACTAGGCCACTGAGTAGTAAAGGTCCTTCTCTGTGAATTCTCCGGGTGGAGGTGGAGCTCCTGCCTTTTGTGTTAGGAGCATTGATGGTGAAAGAATGAAGGGTTTTTGTGGATCTATGGATACCGGTAGAAGTGGTCGTGCATTTATAATTGCAGTGACCTCCGCCATCAGAGTGCAAAGGACTTTGTGGGTTATACGAGTCCCATGCTGCAGTAACATTGAATCCAGGATTCTTCTTGCAATCCCGATCATTTTCTCCCAGGAGCCTCCCATATGGGAAGCGTGTGGTGGGTTGAATTTCCAAATGCACTGCTGTTCACTGAGAAACTTCTGCACTGCCTTGTTCATTCCAAGCTCTTTGCATGCTCCCGTAAAGTTAGTGCCACAATCAGAATGGAGTTGATTTGCCGGACCTCGAAGCGTGAAAAAATGCCTGAGGGTTGTTGACGCAACTTGAAGTGTCCATAGACTCGATTAACTCGATATGAACTGCTTTCGAACTAAGACAAGTGAACATCATGGCCCACCACTTGCTCTCTGCTAGTCCTCCTCTGGTACGTCTGGTTAGGACAGACTAGGGTCAAAAACATCAACTCCCACATAAGTAAAAGGAGAACAAGATTTAAGAGGTTCCGGAGGCAAATTAGCCATTTGTTGTTCTTGAACCTTCCCTCGAAGTCTATGACAGATTGTGCATTTGTGAAGAATTGAGTTGATTAAAGACCGACCACCTAGAATCCACAATCCTGCTGCTCTGATGGCTCCTTCGGATCCACAATCCTGCTGCTCTGATGGCTCCTTTGGTAAAATGACGGCCTTGATGTTTTACCTGCATATGGTGGTGGCGCGTGAGCAACACAGAGATGTGGCTTTTCTTGGGGAGGATTACAGGATTATTTTCTAAAAGTGTGATTTCAGCGCACTTTAGTCTACCTCCCACACAAAGTTGGGTTGACTTTCAACAAAGGGCTGTTTCTTGAAACTGGCTTGTTTTCTTGTAAAGCTAAAAGCTCTTCTGAGAAGGCTGCATTTTGTGCTGCCCTCAGAATAATATCTTTAGCTTGGGCCATTTCATCTGCAGTGCGTGGTTGGTGACATTTGTGCCAGCCTTCGCATCCATCTTTTTGATTTGACCTTTTGTATGCTTGTGCGACGTGGATGAGGAATGCCACACTCCTCGCCAAGGAAGTGAATGTGGAAAATCGTTGGAAGCAATCTGGCTTAAGTATCTGATGTTCCAGGTAAGTAGCGCAGGTCTGCACTTGTGGTCAGATTTCAGAGTCATTATCTGGTCCAATGAGGTTTGAGCTCAAACCTTTCACTGGTTTGTGTCGTCTTTGCAGATGTCTTCATCAAGGAATGCAGGGCCGATAAACCAAGATGTTTGTCCAAGGCTTGATACAGGTAAGGATCTTGACGCATGATCTGCAGGGTTTTCCTCCGTGCACACATAGTTCCATTTATCGGGATTTGAAGATTGACGAATACGCTGGACTCTGTTATGAACGTAGGTGTAGAAAAGTTTTTTCACATTGCAAATGTATCCAAGCGCTACCTTACTGTCCGCGTCGAAGCAAACTTCATCGAACTTGAGGTCCAGCTCATCTTGGATGAGATCTGCCATCTCTACCGCTAGCACAGCAGCACAGAGCTCCAGCCTTGGGATGGTAGGTTCAGACTTGGGTGCCAACTTGGCCTTACCCATCACAAATCCGACTTCGGCTTTTCTATCTTCTTGGACCATTTTCAGGTAAGCCACAGCGCCAATGGCCTTGCAGGATGCATCTGAAAACACGCACAACTCTGTGAGCACCGCATTGCAGAGTGACTTTGCAGTGTACCTGCATGGAATATGAATTGTATTTAAGCCTTGAAGAGACTCTCTCCAAATCTCCCACTTGTTCTTTTTGGCTTCTGGCAGGGGTGTGTCCCAGTCTGATAGCTCGGAGATAAGTTCTCTGAAAAGGGATCTTCCCTGAATCGTGACAGATGCGAGCATTTCTAGGGGATCAAAAACACTGTTTACAGTAGACAAAATACCACGTCGAGTTGTTGGTGATGCGAAGTATGTGAATGTGTCTGATGTAATCTCCCAGAGCAACCCTAAGCTCCGTTGTGTGAAGTCTCCACTCAAATCTAAGTCTTTGACCACAGGGGCACAATCTTGAGGGGAGAAGGCTTTAGTGACTTCCTCAGAGTTTGATACAAACTTGTGCAAGCAAAGGTTCGACTAGGCGAGTGAACACTTTGTCCGTTGGAGCAGGTCAATGGCTTCACCTTCAGATGGTAGGGATACCAAGCCATCGTCCATATAAAAGTGCCTTTCCACAAACTTGACAGTATCAGCTCCGTGCTGGTGTGCACCTTCCCTGATGGCCTTTCGCAGCCCATAGATTGCCACGGCAGGAGATGGTGTGTTGCCCAACATGTGGACCCTCATGCGATACTCAATAACTGGCTTACTGGGATCGTTTTCCTGATGCCACAAGAAACTTAGGAAATTTCTGTGATCTTCATGCACCAAAAAACAATGAAACATCTGCTGGATGTCTGCCATAATCACAACCCTTTCCTTCCGAAAGCGCAGAGGATCGCCCAGCAAGTGTCGGGTCCTGAGAGTAGCACATCATTGAGGGAAATACTTGCGTGTTGGACGCAGGTTTTCGTGGATGGTATACACCAAAGGATGGCAAATACCAGCACTCTTCATCTTTCCTCAATGGCGGTGCTACCTCTGCATGCTTGTTGGTTATGAGCTTTTCTATGAATGTGACATACTGTTCCTGCATTTCCGGTTTCCTTTAGAGGGTTCGTTGAAGTGACATGAACCGCTTGATTGCCTGGTCCTTATTGTTTGGCAAACGTTGACGTGGTTTTTTTAAATGGGAGTGGAGCCACACAATTGTTGGATCCATCTCTGTAGGTGTGAATGTCCATGATCTTTAGAAACAGGAGGTCATGCATTGATGGAGCGGGTTTGTTGTCATGTTCAGTTTGGTTGAAAACTGTCGATCCCAGCATCCTTTCTTGTGATTTGCAGGACTTTCGAACGAATACCGGAAGTCAACCAACAGGAAGTAATTTAGCGGAAGTGACATCATCTAACTGCTGTTTGCCGATTATAGCATACAATAAATATAAACAACTTTAGCTCCAAATTAAAGCATTGCAGTCACTAATACAAATGTATTATCAAGTAATTATGTAAAGAATATTAACAATTGACTTCAGGACAACACAATCACCAAGTCCAATGCAAAGTGTCGGATGCAGTGGTGTAAAGCACGTCGCCACTGGACTCTAGAGCAGTGGAGACGTGTTCTCTCGAGTGATGAGTCACGCTTTTCCATCTGGCAATCTGATGGACGAGTCTGGGTTTGGAGGATGCCAGGAGAACGGTACATTTCGGACTGCATTGTGCCGAGTGTGAAATTTGGTGCAGGAGGAATTATGGTGTGGGGTTGTTTTTCAGGAGTTGGGCTTGGCCCCTTAGTTCCAGGCCCAGGGGCCAGATCTGGCCTGCAAACACCTGGAAATGATGTGTCAATAAAGTACTTAATATTTGCTCACTAAAGGTAATGGATTTTTTTCATTTTGACAGAAAAAATATATGTACTGCTTGAAATTGCATGCATTTAAACTTAAATAGTATCCATTATTGCAACAAATATTCCAGTATATTATCATACTTTCCAAACATTTTTTGTCTTAATAAAAATAAATACTTAAATATCTGCTTGACTTATGATTTTACAGCAAACTACCCATCAAATTATTTAAAATGACAATACATTTTACGGTGTTCTTTACAGCGTATTACTATAAATTGCGTAAAAATTCTGGCGCATCGTCAGGATTGTACCACCTATGCCTCAATTTGAGCCAGGAAATACCCTGATATATTAACGTTGTTGCCCTAGGAGAAACTGGGTAACACATGGCACACTGACAAAGCTTAACCTATTGTTACTATAATAACAATCTACAAAGGTTAATACAGTTTGCTTCTGCTTTCTTTTGTATTTCAAGTTATCATTACGCTTTTGTATTGTTGCATTTAAAACAATTGTATTGTTGATAATAGAGGTAATTATTGTTATTATTCATTATCAATAGTGCTATTTCTTCAGCATTGTCCACCACATGTTCTCAATGGAGTTTAAGTCAGGACTTTAGGAAGGCCATTCTAAAACCTTAATTCTAGCTTGATTTAGCCATTCCTTTACCACTTTTGACATGTGTTGGGGTCATTGTCCTGTTGGAACACCCAACAGCTCCCAAGGCTCAACCTCCGGGCTGATGATTTTAGGTTGTTCTGAAGAATTTGGAGGTAATCCTCCTTTTTCATTGTCCCATTTACTCTCTATAAAGCACCATTTCCATTGGCAGCAAAACAGGTTCAGAACATAATACTAACACCACCATGCTTGATGGTAGAAATGGTGTTCCTGGGATTATAGGCCTCACCTTTTCTCCTCCAAACATGTTGCCGAACAGCTCAGTTTTTGTTTCATCTGATGGACAAAGATAAGACCTTCTGGAGGAAAGTTATGTGGTCAGATGAAACAAAAATTGTTTGGCCACAATAGCCAGCAGTATGTTTGGAGGATAAAAGCTGAGGCCTTTAATCCCACGAACACCATTTTACCGTCAAGCAGGGTGGTGGGAGTATTATACTCTGGCCCTGTTTTGCTGCCAATGGAACTGGTGCTTTACAAAGAGTAAATGGGACAATGAAAAAGGAAGATTACCTACAAATTCTTCAGGATAACCTAAAATTATCAGCTCGGAGGTTGGGTCTGGGCGCAGTTGGGTGTTCCAACAGGACAATGACCCCAAATGCACGTCAAAATTGGTAAAGGAATGGCTACATCAGGCTAGAGTTAACGTTTTAGAATGGCCTTCCCAAAGATCTGACTTAAACGTGTGGACATTGCTGAAAAAACAAGTCCATGTCAAAAAACCAACAAAGTTAGCTGAACTGCACCAATTTTGTCTAGAGGAGTGGTCAAAAATTCAACCAGAAGCTTGTGGATGGCTACCAAAAACGCCTTATTGCAGTGAAACTTGCCAAGGGACATGCAACCAAATATTAACATTTCTGTATGTATACTTTTCAGGAGACCCATAATAAATTAATTAAAGAACCAAACTTCATTAATGTTTTTTGTGACCAACAGGTACAGTATGTGCTCCAATCACTCTATCACAAAAAAATAAGAGTTGTAGAAAATATTGGAAACTCAAGACAGCCATGACATTATGTTCTTTACAAGTGTATGTAAACTTTTGACCACGACTGGATATATATATGTATACACACACACACACACACACACACACACACACACACACACACACACACACCCACACACACACACACACAGAGCTCGCCCCCGGCCAAATGTTTTTAACCCGCTGCGGCCCCCGAGTCAAAAAGTTTGGGGACCCCTGCTCCAATCTAAACCCACATAATATGTGTCCCTACTTCTCCAATCGTCTGAACACATGCACATTTCATCCTGTAGAATGAGATGTCCTTAGACCCCGAATAAACCTTGAGCAAGTCACCAAACTCTGCACTGCACTGTAGGTCACCAATAATGACTTTAATGCCTTAATATGTCCACATCAACAGAAGTGTTCCAATGAAGCCATATGAGAAGCAGGAGGAGGAGAAAGGGTGTGTGCAGTGTGTGAGCGAGCCAACTCTGTCACACACTGGAGCCTGAACATCAGGTGCAAAGGACAGAGGGACTCAGGTATGGTTCTGCTTTATTTGGTCAACTGAGACTCCTTTGATGTGTTTTTTTTTCCAGATAGGACTACTAACATTTTCTTAATGTGAAACATACAAATATATCAACCTGCATCTTTCCATAATACGATTAGGCATGGCTGAAACAGACACGTTTCGAAAAGATGCAACAGACTGCCAACAATATATTTGTTTAAGGTAATATTTTGGAACTTCATAAAACTAGGGTCAAATTACATTGCACCAAAATCAAATATAGGACATAGAAAAATAAATGGATTGCACTAATGATTTCCCAGGGATCTCAAAAATGAGGCTGACAAAGATAAAAAGACAAAAGACCAAACACCAACAGTCCCCAAAGTTGGCCCTATTGAAGTGGTAAGTTATTTTTCTGCATTCCTTCACATCATTATTGTGATTTTACTTTTTAGTTTACATGCACACAAAATTCCTGTATTTATCGGAATATTGAAAGTTTAGTTTTAGTTAAGTCTTTATTTAAAGGGACAATGCAAATGAACAGGCATGTGATTTTTCCATCTATAGTCGGAAATCCGTCTTTTTTATCTCTGTAAAAATATAAAAAAATATTTGCTGTTTCCTTTTTTTCCCCCCGACCTACAATGTGTGTTAAAATCTTGATCAGTCTCTTTGCCATACCTGCTAACAACTACGGTTTTCCCGTAATGAGTACGGTTTTTGATCATCCATTCCGGTTTACGGCTGCAGTGGTAAAAACTAAGTTTTTTCCATTAAAATTATTAACTTAAAAATCGAAGCTACATAGCAAATTTCCCAGTACCTTTGCTACTTTTTAAACAAGTAGCGATTTCCGTAGCTTAGCTATTTTTAGACCCATGTAGCGGTTAGCTAAGTTACATGCTAGTGCAACTCCACGGGCAGGGGACAACATATACAAGAAAAATCAATGATGATTGGTTGGTTTACGTATAAGGTTTACTATGATGATGCACGATTGGTTAAGATTAGGGAAAAATATTACAAACAGGCCAATCAGAAGCAAGATAGGGTGGGTCATCGAATTAGGAAGGTAAATCAGAACAGACACGTACATCCCAAATGACGCCGAGAGAGTCGGAGAAGAGAAGAGGGAATATGCAAGTAGACGATTTATATATTAAAAAAACTAGTGGAAGATGGCAGAGAAATTTTCTTCCTTAGATTATTTTTTTAGATGACGTCCAGGAAACCCACAATGCGTTTACTTGGCCACATTAGACAAATGTATGCGTCTGGATAAAACAATGCCCAAAAACATTCATTTTCGTTGTTTTTCACTGCTCTCAACATGGCAGATATGGAATACACATTTAAGAACGCACATGATTGTGGCAGATATGTGATGACTTTAGCTACAGTATAGCCTGTCTAAATGCTAAATTTAATTTTTGTTGGTGTTTTAGAACAAGACAGTAGCTAACATGTTGTTCATTATTTTACAGTTTATATTTTGACATTGAATAGTTGAATCATTTTGAAACATTAACAACATGACTGCAAGATATTTGTTATGTCATGCTTTAAAGGGGAACATTATTACAATTTCAGAATGGTTAAAACCATTAAAAATCAGTTCCCAGTGGCTTATTATATTTTTCGAAGTTTTTTTCAAAATTTTACCCATCACGCAATATCCCTAAAAAAAGCTTCAAAGTGCCTGATTTTAACCATCGTTATAAACATCCGTCCATTTTCCTGTGACGTCACATAGTGAAGCCAACACAAACAAACATGGCGGAAAGAATAGCAAGCTATAGCGACATTAGCTCGGATTCAGACTCGGATTTCAGCGGCTTAAGCGATTCAACAGATTACGAATGTATTGAAACGGATGGTTGTAGTGTGGAGGCAGGTAGCGAAAACGAAATTGAAGAAGAAACTGAAGCTATTGAGCAATATCGGTTTGAACCGTATGCAAGCGAAACCGACACTACAGCCAGCGACACGGGAGAAAGCGAGGATGAATTCGGCAATCGCCTTCTAACCAATGATTGGTCTGTGTTTGTTTGGCATTAAAGGAAACTAACAACTATGAACTAGGTTTACAGCATATGAAATACATTTGGCAACAACATGCACTTTAAGAGTGCAGACAGACCAATTTTCATCAATTAATATATTCTGTAGACATACCCTCATCCGCGCTCTTTTCCTGAAAGCTGATCTGTCCAGTTTTGGAGTTGATGTCAGCAGGCCAGGGAAACTAGGGTCGATAGGGGGTTTAGCTCGCTCGTCTGCAGGAACAAACTGCCGCCATTGCTTGCCGTGCTACCGAGGTCCTTTGTCCCTGAATTGCTCACACACTCCGGCAGATTCAATGAGGGTCTGGCGGCAGATTTCTTTGACTTTATCGTTGGAAATGCATCTGCTTTGAGTGTCGCAGGATATCCACACATTCTTGCCATCTCTGTCGTAGCATAGCTTTCGTCGGTAAAGTGTGCGGAACAAACGTCCAAATTCTTGCCACTTTCTCATCTTTGGGCCACTGGTGCAACTTGAATCCATCCCTGTTCGTGTTGTTACACCCTCCGACAACATACCGACGAGGCATGATGTCTCCAAGGTACGGAAAACAGTCGAAAAAAAGGAAAATAACAGAGCTGATTTGACTCGGTGTTTGAGAAAATGGCGGATTGCTTCCTAATGTGACGCCACGTTGTGACGTCATCGCTCCGAGAGCGAATATTAGAAAGGTGTTTAATTCGCCAAAATTCACCAATTTAGAGTTCGGAAATCGGTTAAAAAAAAATATGGTCTTTTTTCTGCAACATCAAGGTATATATTGACGCTTACATAGGTCTGGTGATAATGTTCCCCTTTAAATCACAAATGGCTAATCAGATAAAGGAAGTTATAGAATAAACATTGTTTGTACTCTATGATGTTTGCATGATTTTTGCATTTGGAGCAGTTAGAAGTAGGGAGTCGAAGACACAGAAATTGGCTATAAAATCCAAGGCAGATTCTACTAAAGCAGAAACAAAAAGGGAAATGCAAGCTGCTAAGACATTTGCCAGGAAGGCTCATGTCAGAGCCATCAAAGCAAAAATGCCAAAGTAATGTGTGAATGAACCAAAGTAATGTGTAAATAATGTAAATAACTAG
The DNA here is from genome assembly GCF_033978685.3 of Nerophis lumbriciformis. Classification (NCBI taxonomy): domain Eukaryota; kingdom Metazoa; phylum Chordata; class Actinopteri; order Syngnathiformes; family Syngnathidae; genus Nerophis; species Nerophis lumbriciformis. The sequence continues at coordinate 41,726,752 of NC_084551.2, read as the reverse complement.
ATGAACCATCAGTGGCTGTGAAATGAACACTAGTAAGGTTGTAAATAATGTATATAATAGGCTAACCCATGTGGTTCCTGTGGATGTGAACACAAGTTGTAATTACTGTAGTGACTGTAACAGACATTGTGATTAATTTGGATGAATTCGGTATGTATTTGTGTAAACTCTGTTGATAATTTTTTAATTCTTTAAACACTAAAACATCTTTAAATGGTGCTTTTTTTTGTGCAAATTTTTAAAATTAAGCTCAAAGACAGATATGTTCTGCACCCAATTATAGCTAAACGGCTAGTTTACATCTGCAGTTCCTGTTAATAAGAATACAATATGCAATAACATGCAATCAAATTACAACAATAGCAATATACTTTCGCATGTAATCAAATAAGAACAGTCAGAAAAGGCCCTCTCATTGAAACTGACCCACGCGCACACACGTACAGCATCATACTTGTACATTACAACTAGGGCTGCAACTAACAACTAATTTGATAATCAATTAATCTGTCGATTATTACTTCATTTAATCGATTAATAATCGAATAAAAGAGACAATGAATAATAGCATGAAATATTCCAGCACCTTCATAACGTTGAGTTATACTAAAGCGTCACTCAAATCTAAATATATTTATATAGCTTTATCGGCCCGGCTACATTGATCCATAATGAAACGAACCTGAGATATTTCTGTCCGTTACGTTTATTTCGAAATTGGTAACCATGCAACAAAGGGATAACGTTAATGTTACTCACAAAAAAGCTGAACTCATGAATGCTTGTTGTGACTCAAAACAACACAGAAAATGCACTCTCCAAGAAGTTCCTAACACTCTAAAAGTTAAGACACAACAGTTGCTGCTTCGCTTCCTTAAAAAAAATCTCCTCGTTAACAAAATATTAAAAACACACAAAGACGGACACAACGGATCAATGTACCCGGACTATGGACTTAAAAAGTTACTTACCGTGAGTTCTTCCCTTCATCCATGGCTCCCACGTTTCCTCTTCAGGTGCTCCTGAAGCAATGTTGTACTCCCGTGCCATTTTACAGGAAACGGTCTTCTTTGAAGCCTTTAAAGTAAAGTGTTCCCACACTTTTGACGACTTAGGTCGTACACTTTTCTCCATTGAAGCAATAACCTCAAGATGTTTCTCCGCTGAACTATCCGTACTGTTTTCCTCCGCCATTTTTCGAATGTTTCCAGGCAACGGAGACGGCGTCGTCACGTGAGCTGCACATGACACATCATTGGCTGGCTTACTGCCACCTCATGAGACGTAGCCTCGGTTTATAAAAAAATAAATACAAAAATTTAAAAAACGTAGCCTCAGCGCATGCGCATAGCATAGATCCAACGAATCGATGACTAAATTAATCGCCAACTATTTGTATAAACGATTTTAATCGATTTAATCGATTAGTTGTTGCAGCCCTAATTACAACCACACCTCTCATTTACATCATCACACTGCAACAATGCATTCTGTCTTTCACATGTTATAATTCGTAAACACTAACCATACATTCAAATTGTAAACACTAACCATGAATTGAAAAGATACATTTCATAGCTCATAATAGAATGTTCTCATACATGAATATAATACACATTAAGTTGTCATGTGGGGTCTAACATACAGTGGTGCCTACCTCAGTGTCCGTGTGAGCAGCTTTGATTGCTCCAAAGCCACTTTTTAAGTTCTACTGTGAGTGGAGAATAGTCTGTTTGACTTCTCAGGTCTATTGTGAGGCTGTTCCATTGTTTTATCGCTTTATATTAAAAGGCTGATTGTACAAAATATATTTTTTTTTTCGGAGTATGTTACACTTCCCCCTGGTGTAGGCTCGTCTCTTTCTAGTTGTCACAGCAGATGTGAACTGGACAAAGTGCTTAAATGGCGCTTGTGCAGTGTTGTTTAAGATTCAATTCGTACTTATGCAAATCATTGAATGTTGTCATAATTTACCAGTCTGTATTTTTGAAGGACTAAAGAGTGATGGGGTTGTTGTGGTTTTCGGTCGGGGATTTTGAGCGATTGTTTCCCCGCCTTCCGCCCAATTGCAGCTGAGATAGGCCCCAGCACCCCCCGCGACACCGAACGGGACAAGCGGTAGAAAATAGATGGATTGATGTTTGTGCAAGGTGTCCAATTTTACTTGTCTGCGACCAACATGTTATACAATAATTAAAACAAGACACAATCGTTGCAATCAAATAAGTTAGAACTGCTTCTAGTTTTAGCAAATTCTTGAAACATTTGATCATTTTTGCTGTATGTTGTAGGGTTGTCCCGATACCAATAATTTGGTAACGGTACCAAAATGCATATCGATACTTTTCGATACTTTTCAAAGTAAAGGGAATTAGAAAATATTTCAATATTGTCTTTATTTTAACAGAGAATCTTACAATACAATAAACATATATTTCCTATTGCACTCAAAGAACAATTTTAGAAGGTTAAAATATAAATTAAAGGGCATTAAACACATTGGGCTTTTCTTGTTGCACTTTACAATTTTCCATATTACATATACCGTATTTTCCGCACTATGAGGCGCACTTAAAAACCTCCAATTTTGTCAAAAGCTGACAGTGCGCCTTATAATCCGGTGCGCCTTATATATGGACCAATATTGAGCCTCCAACAGGTAAAAGTTTCAATCAATCAATCAATCAATTGCAACTACGGTAAGCAGCCATCCCCGTAGAAGAAGAAGAAGCGTGCGGTGCATGCTGGGATATATGACTGCACGAGGCGTGCCATTTCATTTCCATTTGTTTATGTAAAGACCCCAAAATGGCTCCTATTAAGAGACACGCGTACGACGCAGAGTTTAATCTTAAGACGATCAGTCACGCAGTAGAACATGGAAATAGAGCAGCAGCGACACTGACTCGATTAATGACGACTTCGACGAGACCATGCCCAACTGTTTCATTTGGACACTGAAGAAGAAGAATTCGAGGGATTCGTGGATGAGGAATAACTTCATAAAGTGAGCTTTACATGTTTATTTTGTGTGTTGTGTTGTGTGACATTAACGTTTGAGCAACGTTGAGTTATTGATATATTGTTATTGCTCTGCACTATTTAGAGTGTTACTATATTGTGATTGCACTAACGTTTGATTTACCGTAACAGTATCACTGTTTTTTATGTGTTTATTGAATCAGGGAAAAGTTCCCCTTTACTATGTGGTATAAATGTTGCACTACATGTTATACCTTGCTGTGTTAAAAGATAAACAAAACACCACGTCACTGACTTTACCTCGGGGAAAAGAATAAAACAGCTGTTTATTCACTTTGGGAGTGAACAGAGTTGCCAGAACGCTGGTTTGTAATCTATTAATAAAGTTTAACTGACCTATCTGACTGTTTTGTTGACATTTCCTTTAGCGCAGCTCCATCTAATGGATGCATAACGTAGCCCCAGCCTCTACTGTAGCGTCTATTCTATGCGCCTTATAATGCCGTGCGCCTTATAATGCGGTGCGCCTTAAATATGAACAAAGTTTTAAAATATGCCATTCATTGAAGCTGCGCCTTATAATCCGGTGCGCCTTATAGTGCGGAAAATAAGGTAGTCTGCCATAATCAAGAATTAGGTTAGAATATAATAAAAAGCTTTATTCACATTATATTAAATGCTTCAAGATTTATGGTTGCCTATGCTGGTCTGTGCTTTAAGAAAAATACAATTATTAGTAGGTACTAAAAACAAAACTATGGATAAATGTACCCAGATAAGCCATGTAGCAAGTAAACCACACATTTGTTAAAGATAAAACACAAATTGTAGTAATTTGTTACAAAATTCTGTAATTTCACTTGCATTAGTTGACGTTAGATGGGTCTTAACTCCGCTAATATTTGGCATCAATCCAAGCAGCTGTGGGTACGTCGTCTACGTATCTCCATGTGCACAGCAGGGGAGCTGGTTAACTCATGAGAGTAGTGTATGTGTGTTTAAGTGAATAGCAACTTGTTGTCTGAGTGACCTCAGTTAGTGAGTGGGCGAGTAAAGAGAGAGAGAGAGGTAGTGCGTGCATTGCGCAGTATAGTGACGAATGGGTCTGGTTATGTCCTGCAAAACTAATAATAAAGCAACAAAATTGTCACATATCGATGGCCTCGTCATTCTGACCTGAAAGGGGAGCTTAGCAGACCCATTGCCGGTTAAAGTGAAGGTTGTTACCCCCGATAAAAACATCGACCCTGAAGGGAACAACTGCCCTGTGCACCTCTACTACGGTCTGCACCGGCGCAGAACAGCAGGACAAGTGTAACAACAACATTATTACCTGTCACTGTTTAAACTCCTTGTGCTGATCTTATTATTTAAAAGTTTACCTAAGTTTAAAGCAATGATGGTAATACTAATCGCCACATTTAGCGAGGTGTGTTTTAAAGCAACACTTGAAGCGATTTGCTTCCTTGTTTAAAGCGTCACGCTTATCTTTGTTTTTTAAGCCCAAATACCTCCATATTGCGCTTCACGCACACTCTTTATTAACCAGTAGAATTGTCGTTTTTTGCCATTCTTCCTCTCCAAGATGTTATTGATTGTATGCACTTTGTGTGTGCGTTTTAAGACACTCAACATCATGCGCCTCGGCTCTGTAGTGACCACTGCACAGCGGCCTTCAAATGAAAGAACGGTACAGGTACTTTTCAAAGGCTGTATAGTAACGATTTCAATCAATTAGTATTGTGGTACTTTATTAGTACCGGTGTAAAGTACAACCCTATTATGTTGTACTTGAGATTCTGGCACATCTGTTTGATATGTTGGGTCTAAAGTGATACGCAGGTAGCGATATTCACTGACATTTTTTTATTATTTCCCCTTTTACAGTTATATTTGGAAAGGATGATATTTTATATTTGTTAACAAAATACATTGTTGCCGTTTTTTAATGTTTAATGTGAGACAAGAGTCATGTAGCCATCTTGCCAACTTCCCCATGGCTGCTGTAAGTATATTGACAACCGTTTCAGCGTCTTTTCCCCAAGTATAAATAACCATGTCATCTGCATGCATCTGGATATTAAGTTAACATCCTCACATACAGATGGCAGGTTGTTTGTATACAGGGAGAACAGAAGGGGGCCGATGTTAGAGCCGTGTTGGCAGCCCAATATCAGTAGCAGTGATACTGGATGTACTGTTTTCGATACAGACATATTGGGTCCAACCAGTTAAGTATGACTTAATCCAGGCCAGAGTATCTGTCGACTGTTTAAATGTTGTTTATTTTGTAAGTAACATGGGGTGACTGTATCGAATGTCTTGCGATGGTCTAAGACTATTGCGCCAACTACACCTTCCATCGTCCAGATGTTTTGTGAGTTGTTCAACGACCACTTTTTTATTGATTTTGATGTGAAAAGGAGAAGGCTATTTGGTCTTTAGTTGTTGATGTCTTGTTTATTTCCTGCTCTATGGATTGGATTATTAGTAGGTACTAAAAACAAAACTATGTATCATTAGCTGTTTTTAATGTGGTAGGAAAGAGGTTTTCAGTTATTGATCAATCAATGTTGTTATTTGAGCAGTGGTATATGTTTTTAGGAAGAGAGTGTCCAAACCGTGTATAACTCTAGACCGTAAGCTTCATAACGTGAAGAGGATATTGTTTACATTTGTTTCATTTGTTAATTCTAAACTTTGTCCTTTCTGATTAAAAGATAATTCACTATTTCAATAGCACTATGACAAGGATTTGTACATACCAGAAGACATTTTCATTAAAATGATTATTGATGTCCAGACTGTCTAACAGTAATGCCATTGATATTTGATATGATAGTGTTGTTCCTTGTTTGCCCTTTTCCAGTGAGTTTGTCAATGCTTTTCCATAACTATCTAATGTTCCCTTTTTTATCTTTGATTAATTATAAGTGAAAGTAAGACATGGCCATCAAGAGACAAGTGTACACCTTCTTCCGAACACCAATTCCGAAAAAAGTTAATTTTCCAAATTTTGAAAACCTGTTTCGAGCACCCATATGCCTGTGTTGAGCACCCACATGCCTGTATCATTCTGAAAAGAATGCATTTGTAAAAAATGCTTGCTTATGTTATTGTGCATGCTCACTCCTTATATTGGGTGAAGGATATTAATGTATTATTACTGTATCTTATGGAGTACATTTATGTAAGTACCGGAACAGGATTTTATTTTTAGCTCCAAGTATCTGAAAAACTTCAAGAGGCAGCTTTTGTTCGTGCAATTGTTCACAGGGTTTCCGCAGGTCATTAAAAAGCATCAACAGACATTAAATAGATTTGGAAAAATCTATTTTAATGGCATTAAAAAGTGTTAAATACGATGTCTAGAGGTATTAAAAAAAATCATACAAATATAGGCCTGGGTCGATAGTGAGTGAGTCAATTAATGGAACGATAACTTGAAATAAACTTGATAACATTGATACATTGCTATGTCTGTGTTTGTTTCTTTTCTTTGTCTCTGGCTTTCAAAATGGTCACAAGGGTCTCACTCTGCATCGCTCTCAGCACCTGAACACGCTTATTTGACAGTAGAATTAAATTAGCAGAGTGAAGCCTTTTGTCAGTCATCCACAATTTTGTTTTGGTTACTAACTGGCCGGACCGCTTGCTTATACACACAGAATGCACGGACATCACTCGCTAGTTGCGACTCGATTGTGAGAAGCACTGCTAAGTTGGAAAAAAAGATTATTACAAAGCCAAATGTCCTTGTGGAGGAATATTTCATTTTCAAACTGAATGAGCAACATGAGCCCATCAGCACAGACACATGAGCAAGTATGCTGTGATGACATTGGAAACAAAAAAAACCAACTATCTAACTTAGTTTTTCCAACTTGGGAAAAACTGCACTTCAAGATGTTAAATATTTATTGAAGGGCAATTTTTGCTAACATAATTTGAGAGTCAATTTTATTTGTATATGTTTGTTTACTTATTTAGGATAATTAAGTTATTGACCTTCCAATTACAATAGAAAATTAAAGCTGCAAGCAGCGATGGACGGGACCGACTTTGACGGCACATAAAATCCAAACCCGAGCAGTAATTAAAACTCTTTCGTCAACTTTTAATCAGAAGGGTTCAATCTTTCTCCTGTGCTAGTTTGAAGCCGACATGACAAAGGCGCTCAGAGGAGATAATGTTTGAAAAAAGGTGACCAGTTTTTACAAAACTTTTGTTTTGAAGGGGGAATTGCAAATTTCCTGTTGATTTTTGCCGAGGGTTGTCAATAAATGGAATGTAGGTCTAAGTGAGACCTACATAGAGGTTTTTGTTTCATGTCTCTAAGACATTCCTACTGGAAGTTACAGGCAGTTTTGTCTGAGTTTTCTTCCTAGGAGCAGTTGTGTCTGTATTTTCTTCATAGGGGGCGCTAGAGTGCAATTTTGAGTTTTTTTTTTTGTTTTTTTTTATTAGAGCGCAATTTTTGCCAGTCCTGATGTGTGTGTCCAGTTTGGTGAGTTTTGAAGCATGTTAAAGGAGTCAAACTACAGCTCAAAGAGGCAAAAGTGACTGTTTTTAGTAAACTTTTGTTTTGAAGGGGGAATTGCCAACTTTCTGTTGATTTTTGCTGAAGGATGTCAATGTATGAAATCTACGTCTAAGTCAGACCTACATAAAGGTTTTTGTTTCATGTCTCTACGACATTCCTACCGGACGTTACAAGCAGTTTTGTCTGTGTTTTTTTCTAGGGGGCGCTAGAGCGCAATTTTGAGTTTTAGGGTTTGTTTTTTTAATAAATTGCAATTTTCGCCAGTCCTGATGTGTGTGTCAAATATGGTGAGTTTTGAAGCATGTTAAGGGGGTCAAATTACAGCTCAAAGAGGCGGCCGGTATAATAATAATAATAAAACCTTACAATTTCAATAGGGTCCTCTGTCCCAAAGGGACATTGCGGTCCCTAAAAATCAATACAATAATGATAAACTTTGTTTATCGCATTTGAAAGGGTTATATGAGAACCATAACTTACTTAACTATTTATTTATGAGTTGTTTCGAACGTGCATGCAATACAATTACAATGTAATGCATCACATTGTTCCAGTTGTTTCATTACATCATGGAATAGGAAGAAGCAGAGCTTATTTAATCCTACCTCTTTTTGTTTCATAGCAGTTGTATCCCATTTATTTGTTCTCTATTTGTAACACAACAGTGAATAAATCAATGAGTAAACAAATTGATATATAGTAAGTAAATAAACAATCATTAAATAACATAAATAAATATTAAGACATATAAACATATACACAATAATTAAAGTTCTCATAAATAAATAGTTAATTTATGGTTAACCTAGGAGATGAATGAGATCATCTATTTTTTTTTTTTAAGTTTAAAGATGTTTATCAGGATTCTTCTTTTTTGTACTTTGTGAACACTTGTAGTTTCAAGAGTTTCTTAAACTGAATCATATTAGTACTTTGTTTGACTTCCTTGCTTAATCCATTCCATAAATTGATTCCACAGATTGATATGCAAAAGTTTTTTAAGTGTTTAAAAGCATACAGATGTTTAAAATTAGATATTTTTCTAAGATTATATTTCTCCTCTTGTTGAGACAAAGTGTTATATATTCTTGGTTAGCAGATTATAGTGTGCTTTGTACATAATTTTAGCTTTTTGTAAATGCACCAAGTCATTGAATGTCCATCCATCCATCCATTTTCTACCCGCTTATTCCCTTCGGGGGGGGTGGGGTACACCCTGGACAAGTCGCCACCTCATCACAGGGCGTCATTGAATGTCAATATTTTTTATTCAATAAATAAAGGGTTTGTATGTTCTCTATATCTAACATTATGTATTTTTCTAATTTATCTTTTTTTGTAACACTGCGAGTGAATGAAGCATACTTTTGTAGTTATTTCCCCATATTACTATACAATAACTCAGATATGATAACACCAGCGAGGAGTAGAGTATAGAGTTATTTTTGGTTCAGAACACATTTTACTTTATTCATTATTGACGTGTTTCTTGTTACTTTATGTTGTATATTTTTACATGAGATTTTCAGTTAATTTTATTGTTTATTACTATACTCCAAAATGTGTTTTCTTTCACCCTTTCAATATCTACTCTGTATATTTGTATTTGTGTATGACTTTCCCTTCTACTGTTAACGAATAACATTATTTTCGTTTTACTGAGATTCAAAGATAGTCTGTTTTTGTCAAACCATCTCTTTAATTTGTTGATTTTGTCTGTTATTATTTGTATTAGCTTTTGTGTCTTCTCTCCTGAACAAAACCCAGTTCCATCCATCCATTTTCTACCGCTTATTCCCTTTTGGGGTCGCGGGGGGCGCTGGAGCCTATCTCAGCTACAATCGGGCGGAAGGCGGGGTACACCCTGTGTCTTCTGCAAATAGGACTACCTTAAGTCCTTTGTGTGTGTGAGTAAATTATATTTTTATAGCGCTTTTATCTAGTGACACAAAGTGCTTTACATTGTGAAACCCATTATCTAAGTTACATTTAAACCAGTGTGGGTGGCACGAGGAGCAGGTGAGTAAAGTAGCTTGCCCATGGACACAACGGCAGTGACTCAGATGGCAGAAGCGGCAATCGAACCTGGAACCCCCAGAGTTGCTGGCACAGCCGCTCTACCAACCGAGCCACGCCGCCGCCCCACTTTTTAAAATGTTTACAAATATCATTTATATAAAGATTTATAAAATTTGGTCCTAGTTTCAATCCCTGGGGTATGCCACAAGATATATTCAACTCTGTAGATATATGTTCGCCTGTTTTCATGTTTTGCTTCCTGTTGGTCAAGTAGCTTCTTACCCATTTAAAGACCAACCCTCTGATGCTATGCAGTTCTAATTTGTTTATTAAGATTGTAGCTGAGATAGGCTGCAGCGCCCCCCGCGACCCCGAAGGGAATAAGCGGTAGAAAATGGATGGATGGAAGATATTATGATTAATTGTGTCAAATGCTTTTAAACATTGCAACTTTTCACGAGCTATTGTGTTGGTAATCTCTTCTGTTATTTCGATTAATGCCATTGATGTTGAATGATTGGCTCGGTATCCGTATTGGTTGTCTGTAAGTGTTTTATATGTACAGTTTGTATTTATGAATTTGTTAAACAGTTTTTCAATCATTTTAGAAAATTGTGCGATTAAGGAAATAGGTCTTAGCTTGTAAATTGGTGTTTGTCTCCAGTCTTATAAATCAGTACGACTTTTCTTATTTTCATTTTGTTTGGAAATTTGCCTGTTTGAAATAATAGGTTGCAATACCCTTTGTTATTGTTTCCATATCAATTCCGTTACAATCAGTTGAGGTTTCAGATTAAAATTTTTCCACAATATTGTTGATTACCTCTTTTGTCACACCCTTGAAGAACATCAAGTTGGGACTTCTGACTATAGTGTAATTGAAGTCTTTAACTGACTGGTATCTGGAATGTTTTCCTCCACATTTGGTCCAATATTTACAAAGGTGTTATTAAAGCTTTCAATTAGTTTGTTTATATTGTATTTTTTTACATTTGCGTCTGAAGTATTGAGGATATTCCTTCTTAGCACTATTTTTAATAATGCAATTTAGGATGCCCCATGTTGCTCTCGTGTTGTTTTTTCCTGTCTAATAATTGACTGTAAATATTATTTCCTACATGATTGTAGTATGCCAGTTAGCTTGTTCTTATACGTGTTTTCTGCCTCTGTAGATCTATGTATTATACATGTTCTGAAAAATGTATTCTTGTTGCAAGCCTTTTTCAGTCCTTTTGTCATCCATGGTTGATTGTTTTTCTTTTGCTTCATACTAAGTTGTTTCAATGAACAATGTTTGTCATAAAGCATCATGAAAGTGTTGAAAAAAATTACTATATATATAATTTACATAATTTTCACTGTAGACAATCTCTCAGACCATTCTTGAAAGCTGTCATTATTTTGCTCTGTGCACATTCTTTCAAATGTATTTTTGTCATCAATGTTCCTCGTCTTGTAATATCAGTCATCCATCCATCCATCCATTTTCTACCGCTTATTCCCTTCGGGGATTGTGAAAACTTGCAGATGACCACTGATGTCGAATATTAGTAGACTACTTGTGGTATTATCAAAATAATTACTAAAAAAATATTATTAAATGTGGCACTGTGTTCTGAGAGTCTGCTTGGCCTCCTGATTTTAGGATATAAAGACTGGAAATGTGCGATGTATCACATTGTATGCCTGTTCGAAATAAACTGACAGCATAACCATAATAACAAAGTCAGGCTATCAGTGTGTCTATGAAGTCATTAATGGACTTTTTTTCGTTAAGGTTCAATAGGTCAATATTTATTTGATGATATTCAATGTCTTTTGATGCTTTTTAATGATCTACGGAAACCCTGTGAGTAATTGCACAGACAAAAGCTGCCTCAGATATTTGGAGCTAAAAAAATATCCTGTTCCGGTTCTTACATTATTGTACTCTATAAGATACATTCATATCCTTCACCCAATCTGAGCAGTGAGCATGCACAATAGCACAAGCAAGCATTTTTTTCGATGCATTCTTTTGACTGATTTGATACGCAGCTCTGCACGTCATTCTGTCATGTAAACTGATTATTTTTTCACAAATTTCAGTAAAAGTTGCCTTAATCCAGTTCTCAAACATATGAATGTTTTGACTTAAGTGTTCTATATGTTTTAATGTTTTTTCTTTTTTCATGATATGATTCAATGGTTAGACATTTTAAGATATCAAATGCTCGTGATATGTTTTTTAGCACTTCGTAGTTCAAGTTCTTCATCACATACACATCTACTCCTCCTCTGTTCTTGTTGGTTCTGTTGACATAATTTAGTTCATATCCTTTCAGATCAAAATCTGTTTCTTTTTTTAGCATCTGTCCTTGTTTCTGAGATAGCGATCACTTTGAAGGGTTCGTTGACTTGTTCCATAAACGCCATACGTTGTTATAGTTTGGATACAAGCTTCTGCTGTTGAAATTAATATTTGAAAGTTTGTTGTTCATGTTATTATGTGTTTGTCTGTATGGTTTATGGTTTATGGTGTGAGATTATTTCGAACATGCATACAATTACAACATGATACATCGCAATTTCCAGTTTCTCTTTTCAACATGTTTGAAAAGGAGTAGGAAAAAGCAAAGCTTATTTAATCCTACCCCTTTTCCATTACATACCAATTGCTAACACTTTTGTTCACTTCCTGTTCTCAATTTTTTCACAATATACTGCATCATAATGAATGAAATAAAAAATAATGATGTAAATTGTATTTCATACAGTGAGCTAAATAAGATTATCAATACATTCAGAATGTTTATCATCATAATAGAGTTATGCCTGATATGGGAGAAAAAAATGTGTATCTGGATCTATTTTTTTTTCCAATTCCAGACTGTTGTGATTTACAGAAGCTTTTCGGTTCCATATATTCCTGTTCAGAAATTGTTTGTGTTGCTCAATGAATGTCCATAAGTTTAGATGAATGTGCTCCTAAATATAGAGCGTCTTGTTCAGTAATCCCTTGGAGTGTTGTAGTTTTGTAGTTGAATGTCAATGTTTGTTTTACATCAGACTCCATTGTCGTTATTCGTTGTTGGGAGCTTCAATATTTGTCCAGATCTTTAAAATCTTTGACAATCAGTACTCTTGCTTCTGGACCTTTATTCAGTTTGATGTAGATTTTGCAGTTGGCGCTCCAGGTTCCCTGAATTTTCCCCTGCTTGCTCATTCATGTACACATTGCATTGCATTGGGACTTCAGCAAGTCCCTTTGATTGCAGAACGTTGACAACTTCTTGCTCTGTTGAAGCAGCGTCCATGTCGTCTGGTTGTCCTGTGTTGTCAACTGCACTTGAGCTGTGGTTGCAATGATGCCATCTCTTCTTTCAAGTTCTCCACAACATTGTAGTTCTCCCAAATCAGTGTTGTCTTCTTGCCTGACATTCAACTGTATGTGCAATGCTGCTATCTCTTTTTTAATGTTCTCTGCTGTTGTCCCAACAGTTATTATCTTGCTGCTTGGCATTCAACGGTTGGCATAATGTTGCATTCTCCTCTTTCAGCTTCTCCATCTCCTGTCTTAATGCTGTGTTGTCTTCACTGAGAATCTACATTTCTTCTCTGAACTTTCTCATTTTTATTATGTTTTCACTATATTCTTTTCTCTCTCTGACAATCTATTTTTGGAGATTTTCAACATCTTTTTGTATGCCATTGATAATCTGTTTTTGGTCATTATTGACATCGTTTTGTACCTCATTGACATTGACATGCTTTGTAGAGTTCCACTTAACACTTTTAAATCCGGTTCCACTTCTAGCCATCCCTTATACTGTGGTGTCTGAGCAGAGCTCTTCTAGTTTTGCATCCCCTCTCATAAACAGGAAGTCACATCTGGCTGGATTTTGATCCAACTTTCAGGAAATATTCAAAATGGGATAAGGAACAGTTAATTACTTTTTGGACGTGATCCGCATCACAGTTCGGATTCAGAACTTACTGTTTCAAGGCAAGGCTTTGCGGAGGTCTGTGCTCTCATTTTGCTTTCCATTTCGTAATTTTCCGAGAATGTTATTGCTAAATTTATATATTTAATAAGTATTTACTTAATAATTTTTCTATAATTTCATTTATTTATTTACTCACTTATTTTTTTATTCACTGTGGTGTGTGTGTTAAAAACTGTTATGATACAAAAAAGAGTAGGATTAAATAAGCTTTGCTTCCTCCTACTCCTTTTCAGACATGCTGTAATGAAAAATTGGAAATGTGCGATGTATCACATTGTATGCATGTTCGAAATAAACTGACACCGTAACCATTATTATATATTATGATTACATTAGTGCTTAATTTGGCCATAGTTAATGTAAACTTTTAAACTATTCAAGATTATCATTGTCAAATGCTTACCATTTTGTCTATACAGACAATTGCATGATTTGACTATAAAAAATTTTTTGCAGTTAGACATGGGCATTAAATGTGTTTCAAGTTGCATTAAAAAGGCAATACAAATAATTAAATTAGAGCTGCTACTACCTGCAGAAACCCTGGCTTAAGTAAAAATATTCATTAGCTAAAGGATAACAGAGACTATGCTAAGACAAACAATATTTTTAAACTTATAGACACCAAATTGATTAGCTGCAACACGATACTTGGCACATCTTGCAAGTCTGCACATTGCACCATGGCAACCCGCTAGAGTTGCTAACAGTCATTTGAACAATTGATCATTGAATTGAACATTGATTCAAACTGTCTCATTACTCCATTTTGTTAAGACCTGCACACCAACAGTGCATGCCATTTTACGTTACGTTTTGGATACACTCGAGGGAGTACTGGAAAGTGCACCCCCGGGTGATTCCCTTGTCCTACTGGGGAACTTCAACGCTCATGTTGGCAACGACAGTGAAACCTGGAGAGGCGTGATTGGGATGAATGGCCGCCCGGATCTGAACCCGAGTGGTGTTTTGTTATTGGACTTTTGTGCTCGTCACAGATTGTCCATAACAAACACCATGTTCAAACATAAGGGTGTCCATATGTGCAATTGGCACCAGGACACCCTAGGCCGCAGTTCCTCCTCATCGAGAGAAGCCAGATGAGGTGGTTTGGGCATCTGGTCAGGATGCCACCCGGACGCCTACCTAGGGAGGTGTTTAGGGCACGTCCAACTGGTAGGAGGCCACGGGGAAGACCCAGGACATGTTGGGAAGATTATGTCTCCCGACCGGCCTGGGAACGCCTCGGGACGAGCTGGACGAAGTGGCTGGGGAGAGGAAAGTCTGGGCTTCCCTGCTTAGGCTGCTGCCCCCGCGACCCGAACTCGGATTAGCGGAAAAAGATGGATGGATGGATGAATGGATGATTACATTAGTGCTTAATTTGGTCACAGTTAATGTAAACTTTTAAACCATTCAACATTATCATTGTCAAATGCTTACCATTTTGTCTATACAGACAATTGCATGATTTGACTATAAACATTTTTTTGCAGTTGGACATGGGCATTATATGTGTTTCAAGTTGCATTAAAAAGGCAATACAAATAATTAAATTAGATCTGCTACTACCTGCAGAAACCCTGGCTCAAGTAAAGATATTCATTAGCTGAAGGATAACAGAGACTATGCTAAGACAAAACATATTTTTAAACCTATAGACACCAAATTGATTAGCCGCAACTCGATACGACATCTTGCAAGTCTGCACATTGCACCATGGCAACCCGCTAGAGTTGCTAACAGTCATTTGAACATTGTATTTAGAAACAAAAGTCTAGTATTGAGCCTAAAAGGCACGCAATTTGTCCTATATTTTTATGAGAATGTAAAATTGTTTGTAAAATGTGAATAGAATAAATTAATGACAGGCTTTATTAGCAAACGTATTCCAAGCCCTTTCCTGTTCTGTCACCAATGAAAGAATCAATTCACCAATTCCTTAAGCTGTGGTGGTGTATTGGTACATGCATGCGCCTCTTGTGGCGCAGAAAATGCAGTTAATCTCCCACGAGACTTGTGTCAAGAAAGGTATCCGAAGTGAACATGTTTGGCGGTCACTGTCCGGTCCGTCTGTTTCGGCTTCGCGCTGTAGGGTTTGTATCAATGGCTTGGTGCTTGATGCTTATCCCGTGCCTTGTCCTCGGCTGGGCGTGTCTGACTACCCCCTGCCTGGGGCCACGGTGGGCCCAGTCCTGATGGGTGTGCTGTCACGTGTGTATGTGGTGTGCAGAAACACGGCACATTGCTGACGCTTAACATATTTTTACAATTACAATCTATAAGCTTAACTTAGTCTGCTCATCTTTCTTACCCCCCTCTTTATCTGCTTTCTTTTGTAATTCAAGTGCTCATTACATTTATGTATTGTTGCATTTGAAGGGATTGTAATGTTGATCATAGAGGTAATTATCATTGTTATTAATGAATAATAATGTTATTTTTATTAGTATTTGTATTACCCCATTTGTAGTGAAGTGAAGAGATTAATTATATTTCTATAGCGCTTTTTCTCTAGTGACTCAAAGTGCTTTACATTGTGAAACCAATTATTTACATCTTTAAGCTACATTTAAACCAGTGCGGGTGGCACTGGGAGCAGGTAGGTGTCTTAAGTGGCTTGCCCAAGGACACAACGGCTGTGACTAAGATGGCGGAATCAGAAATCAAACCTGGAATGATGGAAAGATGCTGGCATGGCTGCTCTACCAACTGAGCCACGCTGCCCCAAGTGCAATAATGTCCACAGTGTTATTACTTCATTAACTGGTTCTTTGATATAATATTTGGTATCGTATTTGTACATATCGTATTTGCTGATGTTCTGTTTTTGTTTTGCTTCTTGTTGTCTCTCTGTCTTATCCTCTCCCTTATCCCCGCTATTTCCCCCTCTGCCTTTTTTTCTTCTTTCTATCCCTTCCATCTGCACCGAACATTAAATACATCCATTTAATAAAGTCAAATACAAACAAGGCAAAAAGAGAAGTAACCCACACTGCTCTTTTGTAAAGCAATATTGTACAGCAGATATGGGCATCTACATCAACAATATGATTTGCCTGAGTGACTGGACAGCACATGTTGAAAAGAATAAATAAATACAAAAAATATATAAATAAAATGGCTGTTGGCTTGTAACAGGTGGTGGCGTGTATGCAGTCTTCGTAGTGCAGTTCACAGTAGGCCATGTTCCTTTTTCTTTGATGTAGTACTAGCTTTAGGAAATCTGGAATCGTCCTTATAGATAACATCACCCATTAATCTGACTTGACATTTTATCAGCAGGGTTTTAACACTGCGATATCTGAACCCTAAGACATTTTGGCCACATATACATTGTGTACGTTTCTGACGAATAGTTAAGGCAATTGCATAGTAATGTGCGAGTCATGAACAAATCATTCAAAAATCACAAGTTTTTTTACTGAACCAGCGCTTACAGGTTGTCGTCGCCATTACCTCGGTCAGTGACTCGCCCTTGCAACAAGCGCTGTTGCACCACATCTGCCGTTACCAGAGGCGGCCCTGGCTAGAGTTATGCCCTAGGCGAACCATCCTTCAGTCCTGTGACCTTTTTTATAAGCTCGTCAATCAACCAAAGTCATGTGAGTCACGTAGATCAGTTTTTTTCAACCACTGTGCCACGGCACACTAGTGTGCCGTGGCACAGTTGATGTGTTGTTGTTGAGTTTCTGTACTGTCTGGAGATCGGCAGACCTACCACGTTATACTCTTCCATATCAGTAGGTGGCAGCCGGTAGCTAATTGTTTTGTAGATGTCGGAAACAGCGAGAGGCAGTGTGTAGGCAAAAAGGTGCCTAATGCTTAAACCAAAAATAAACAAAAGGTGAGTGCTCCTAAGAAAAGGCATAGAAGCTTAGGGAAGGCTATGCGGAACGAAACTAAAACTGAACTGGCTTACAAAGTAAACAAAAACAGAATGCTGGACGACAGCAAAGACTTACTGTGGAGCAAAGGCAATGTACATCCTAACATGACATGACAATCAACAATGGCCCCACAAAGAAGGATAAAAACAACTGAAATATTCTTGATTGCTAAAACAAAGTAGATGCGGGAAATATCGCTCAAAGGAAGACATGAAACTGCTACAGGAAAATACCAAAAAAAGAGAAAAAGCCACCAAAATAGGAGCGCAAGACAAGAACTAAAACACTACACACAAGAAAACAGCAATAAACTCAAAATAAGTCAGGGCGTGGTGTGACAGGTGGTGACAGTACACCTACTTTGAGACAAGAGCTATATTGATGCATGCTTGGTTATGCTTTAAAGTCATATCCAACAATTGCGACAACAACTTTTTACTGTCAACTGGGTTTAGTTTTTTAATGATTTCAGCTGGTGGTGTGCCTCTGCATTTTTTCAACGCAAAAAATGTGCCTTGGCTCAAAAAAGGTTGAAAAACACTGACGTAGATGACTGCACAGACTCCTTTTTTTTTTAAATTTTATTTTATTTTATTTTTCATTTTTCACATAACGCTGTTAATTACATGTCAGTATATGGGTCTATTTTAATTTTAGAAATGAAATACAAGTTATTTAGAACCACTGGCCTGGGATCACATTATCCCCTGCGCCCCTCACCCTTGCCAAGTTGCCTCTTCCAGTGTTGCCAATTTTGCGACTTTGTCGCTAAATTTGATGACTTTCCAATCCTCTTGGTGACTTTTTTTTGTAAACCACTACTAGCGACAAATCTAGCAAGTTTTACCGGTGTTATTGGAGACTTTTTTGTGCTTTGGAGACTCTGAGGTGTAAGCACAAAACGGGGAACTGCCGTGAGCCCCTGTTCCAAAGCACTCGCAGGCGGTCAGCTGGTGCTGCTGCGCGAGGACAGCAGAGACCCTCACAGGGAGCGGGAATTGCAGCGATTCGCGCATGCACAAATCATTTGGAGTCTGGACTTAAGGTGCATTCCATTTGTACTGGAAACACTACATAAAAAGGGTTACTATGGAAATGAGCGGCAGTAGTCTATTAAACTGGCGAATTTTTGTTTTGATCTTTTTTTTTGCGTGCACCCTCACATAGATTGTGCCTTGGGCGGTCGCCCACATTACCCATAGCAAACACCGGCCCTGGCTGTCACATAATGATAGAAAGACTTTTATTTATCTCACAATGACGGTATGGCGATCTAACTCAAACGGTATTAATATGCGTGGGTTCCCTCCGGGTACTCCCTGAAAGGGACACGCGTTAGAAAATGGATGGATGGAGTTGCGCGGGCAGCCCACAGGCAGAAAGAGTGAACATTGAATGAACATTTCTTATCCCGGTTATTGTGACCAAAATTATCAAGCTTATCAATATTATCGCGGTATTTTTAAATATGCTCAAAATTTTCTGAAAGTACTTATACTGAAATTTTTCAACGAACAAGAGATCAACAATTAAAACAAACGTACTGTTACTACATGGCACCTGATGGCCATAAGACTGCACTTTTTGCCCGTATAGATAAAAATAGTGTTCAAATATGAGATCTAGTCTTAGACATAGGGCTGCACAATTATGGCTAAAATAATAATCACAATTATTCATTATGTTAGATTAAAACATTGTTGGGGTGGGGTGTGAATGCGATGCCATCATGTATTTTGCAATGTACAATAAAAAGGCTATAGATTAAGTATATGGATAACGTTTAAGACAAATATTTGTATTTTTGTTCAATAATATTATCAACGTGTCAGCTTTTTTTCATTAAATGATGCCTTTATCTCTATGACATTTTATTGAGAGAGGTATTTTTTTAAGTTATGTACATTTTGTCTACATTGACATGTACTAAACATATGTACATGTACATGCTATATCGGGACTGATCTATTAAAGGTTTGAGCAGAAATTGTTGTATAGGAATTAACTATCCATCCATCCATTTTCTATCGATTGTCCCTATACACCATAAAACATTAACATGCTATGTCACATGAGTGATTTTTTTATATATACCTTTGTGACATGAAAAACACATAAGTAATGTAAAAAAAACATGGTGTTTACTTTTTGACATCGATATAAAACACAAAGCAGATAAAGTGTAATAAACAAGCTTTGTTCTTCTCCAACAACACCATGTTTGGCCCAAAAAATAAACAGGAGTGATACCTCCTGCCTAATGCACAATCTTCGTACCTCAACGAGTTGATACTTTACAGCCAGCGTTCAATTCAATGAGATGACAAAACATTTTCGCTAGTATTGATGGTATTGGAACACTGACAAAGTTAGCAGTCAAAGGGGAACTGCACCTTTTTTTTTAAATTTTGCCTATTGTTTACGATCATTATGAGAGAAAGGATAACGCGGCAAAAGGGAGTCACAATTGTAGCCTTCAAATCCCTCTAAAACAACTTCAAAACCCTACATCCACGTTTTATATTCACACTGCAAGTCTATATATATTGTAGTAACAGACATGTTCATAATATGTAATATGTACATTATTCACCGTATTTTGGTCATTTTAATCATTGCCGCAACTAATTCTTTGGCGCATTATTGCATACTTGGTAACAAATAACGAAGATTCACAACCTTATCTTTTTTAATCTGAATTCATGGAGGATGGATTACTGCTTCTAGAAGCCAGCACGAAGGAATAATGTGAGATGTTGGAGCAGACGGAAGCCACCAGAGTGGGGTGAAAGTGAATCAAAACTGCAAAATGTGGAATTTAAAGCCAAGCTATTTTGTCATAAATGGCGTGCTTACCCATAATTAACCGTAAAAAGTGTCCTTGGCCAGCTGGACCAAACATCGAGTGAGTCACACTTTATATTGATCATGATCAGAGGTGGGTAGTAACGCGCTACATTTACTCCGTTACATCTACTTGAGTAACTCTTGGGATAAATTGTACTTCTAAGAGTAGTTTTAATGCAACACTTTTACTTGAGTATATTTATAGAGAAGAAACGCTACTTTTACTCCGCTACTTTTATCTACATTCAGCTCGCTACTCGCTACTAATTTTTATCGATCTGTTAATGCACGCTTTGTTTGATTTGGTCTGTCAGACAGACCTTCAGAGTGCCTGCGTTTCAACAAATACAGTCACTGGTGACGTTCACTCCGTTCCACCAATCAGATGCAGTCACTGGTGACGTTGGACCAATCAAACAGAGCCAGGGGTCACATGACCTGACTTAAACAAGTTGAAAAACTTATTGGGGTGTTACCATTTAGTGGTCAATTGTACGGAATATGTACTGTACTGTGCAATCTACTAATACAAGTTCCAATCAATCAATCAAAAGTGTGAAGGAAAAAAGACCATTTTTTATTTCAACCGTACAAGACTGACTGCACAGTTCCTGTCTTCACAATAAAACTGCCGCTCCATCGTGCCTGCGCTTTCAAAATAAGAGTCTCCGAAAGCCTGCGCAAACAAGCTAGCAAGCTACGGAGTTTGCCGCCAATGTATTTCTTGTAAAGTGTATAAAAACGAATATGGAAGCTGGACATATAAGATGCCAAAAACCAACCACTTTCATGTGGTATTAGACAGAAAGGAGGAACTTTTCTTCTCCTCCATTTGAAAACGTGGACGTTTGTCATCACTACTGTCTGATTCCAATCAATGCAAGTCATCAGAATCAGGTAATACACCAACTTATATTCTTGTCTTCATGAAAGAAAGGAATCTATATGTGTTAAACATGCATGTATATTCATTAAAACACTATTAACATGTAAACAAAAACGGCAAAAAAAATTAAAATAAATTATATACTGTATATATCAATGTATGTATATATATATATATATATATATATATATATATATATATATATATATATATTTATATATGTGTATATATATATATATATATATGTATATATATGTGTGTGTGTGTGTGTGTGTGTATATATATATATATATATATATATATATATATATGATATGTGTGTGTTTGTTACTCATCAGTTACTCAGTACCTGAGTAGTTTTTTTACAACATACTTGTTACTTTTACTCAAGTAAATATTTGGGTGACTACTCCTTACTTTTACTTGAGTAATACATCTCTAAAGTAACAGTACTCTTACTTGAGTACAATTTCTGGCTACTCTACCCACCTCTGATCATGATACATGCAGCACGTCATGACAGACAGCATATGCTGTCTGGCTAGCTGTATACAAACAAAACATGAAATTTGGACTAGGGCTGGGCGATATATCGATATACGCGATATATCGCGATTTTGTCTCTGTGTGATATAGAAAATGACTATATCGTGATATCGAGTATACGTTCTCACGCAGTTGCTTTTTGCTGCGGGCATTACACCACAGGCTCTCCTCCTCTTTCCAGTCTCTCCTTCTCACAGACAGACAAGCGCACCTTCTTACATACGTCACATACTGTCACGTCATACATCACATACGTATACGCCCTCCCCGAGGAGAAAGGTAGCAGCATGGCTAACGTTAGCTGTGATGCTAGCGGAGTGGTGCGAGCGCGAATACAAGAGAAAGAAGGTGCAAATCTGGTAACAAATGGAGGAATAATTAATTCCCCCAAAAAACAGCAGGGGGTCCATCGTCTGGCGGTGGTTTGGCTTCAAGTGGGAAGATGTCGAACAGACAACCGTAATTTGTCAAGTGTGGGGCAAAAGCGTTGCTATAAAAAGTAGAATTACTGCTGTAACAAACAGTTCAGGGTGTCCCAAGTTACCAGAGTGTGTTAGGTAAGGAGGAGGAGTTTTGTCCCTCCAGAGTTGTTGCAGTAGGGCTGTGACGTAGGGTGTGTGTGGTTGTGGAAGGAGGTGTGTGATGTTGACATTAAAGAAGCGGTGGCTACCGAACCTTCTCTAATGTCTCCCGTTTATTATTTTATTAGATAAGTACGCTGTATAGGCGAACCCAGGACACTCGGCTACACTGCTAATATGTAGCATCATTTGAAAAGTCACCCGCTAGACCAGGGGTGTCAAACTCAAATACAGAGTGAGCCAACATTTTAAACTGAACAAAGCCGCGGGCCAAGGTTGAACAAATTAACCTTTTAATAGGGACCCAAACAAGTTTTGCATTGCATATTGAACAAGCAAGGCTTATATAACTTTATAGTGACATGAAAATCGAGTTTCAAATAATAATAATAATTCAAAAATATCAATGGCATATCAAATAAAATTTTAATAAAAATTGAATGTCTCTTTTCTATTTGCAGCCTTCTGAGGTAAATATCAAAATAAACTTTTTCCACAGGCTAATAATAAATATGAAAATAAAATAACAATAATGAATGAATCAAACATTCAAGCCTTGAAGTAGCAAGAGAAAGGGGGGGCAGGGTTTGGTGGTGGTGGTGTGGGGGGGTTGTATATTGTAGCGTCCCAGAAGAGTTAGTGTTGCAAGGGGTTCTGGGTATTTGTTCTGTTGTGTTTATGTTGTGTTACGGTGCGGATGTTCTCCCGAAATGTGTTTGTCATTCTTGTTTGGTGTAGTTTCACAGTGTGGCGCATATTTTTAACAGTGTTAAAGTTGTTTATGCGGCCACCTTCAGTGTGACCTGTATGGCTGTTGATCAAGTATACTTTGCATTCACTTATGTGTGTGTAGAAGCCTCATATATTATGTGATATGGGCCGGCACGCTGTTTGTATGGAGGAAAAGCAGACGTGACGACAGGTTGTAGAGGACGCTAAAGGCTGTGCCTTTAAGGCAAGCCCCCTATATTGTTGTCCTGGTGGAAATCGGGAGAAATTCGGGAGAATGGTTGCCCCGGGAGACTTTCGAGAGGGGCACTGAAAATAATACCAGCGGAACGGCTCTAATCCATCCATCCATCCATCCATCTTCTTCCGCTTATCCGAGGTCGGGTCGCGGGGGCAGCAGCTTAAACAGGGAAGCCCAGACTTCCCTCTCCCCAGCCACTTCGTCCAGCTCCTCCCGGGGGATCCCGAGGCGTTCCCAGGCCAGCCGGGAGAGATAGTCTTCCCAGCGTGTCCTGGGTCTTCCCCTTGGCCTCCTACCGGTCGGACGTGCCCGAAACACCTTCCTAGGGAGGCGTTCGGGTGGCATCCTGACCAGATGCCCGAACCACCTCATCTGGCTCCTCTCGATGTGGAGGAGCAGCGGCTTTACTTTTTAAGCTCCCCCCGAATGACAGAGCTTCTCACCCTATCTCTAAGGGAGAGCCCCGCCACTCGGCGGAGGAAACTCATTTCGGCCGCTTGTACCCGTGATCTTGTCCTTTCGGTCATGACCCAAAGCTCATGACCATAGGTGAGGATGGGAACGTAGATCGACCGGTAAATCGAGAGCTTTGCCTTCCGGCTCAGCTCCTTCTTCACCACAACGGATCGATACAGCGTCCGCATTACTGAAGACGCCGCACCGATCCGCCTGTCGATCTCACGATCCACTCTTCCCCCACTCGTGAACAAGACTCCGAGGTACTTGAACTCCTCCACTTGGGGCAAGATCTCCTCCCCAACCCGGAGATGGCACTCCACCCTTTTCCGGGAGAGAACCATGGACTCGGACTTGGAGGTGCTGATTCCCATCCCAGTCGCTTCACACTCGGCTGCGAACCGATCCAGTGAGAGCTGAAGATCTTGGCCGGAGGAAGCCATCAGGACCACATCATCTGCAAATTGCAGAGACCTAATCCTGCAGCCACCAAACCAGATACCCTCAACGCCCTGACTGCGCCTAGAAATTCTGTCCATAAAGGTTATGAACAGAATCAGTGACAAAGGGCAGCCTTGGCGGAGTCCAACCCTCACTGGAAACGTGTCCGACTTACTGACGGAAATGCAGACCAAGCTCTGACACTGATTATACAGGGAGCGAACTGCCACAATAAGACAGTCCGTTACCCCATACTCTCTGAGCACTCCCCACAGGACTTCCGTCCTGAACACGGTCGAATGCCTTCTCCAAGTCCACAAAGCACATGTAGACTGGTTGGGCAAACTCCCATGCACCCTCAAGGACCCTGCCGAGAGTATAGAGCTGGTCCACAGTTCCACGACCAGGACGAAAACCACACTGTTCCTCCTGAATCCGAGGTTCGACTATCCGGCATAGCCTCCTCTCCAGTACACCTGAATAGACCTTACCGGGAAAGCTGAGGAGTGTGATCCCACGATAGTTGGAACACACCCTCCGGTTCCCCTTCTTAAAGAGAGGAACCACCACCCCGGTCTGCCAATCCAGAGGTACCGCCCCCGATGTCCACGCGATGTTGCAGAGTCTTGTCAACCAAGACAGCCCCACAACATCCAGAGCCTTAAGGATCTCATCCACCCCCGGGGCCTTGCCACTGAGGAGCTTTTTAACTACCTCGGCAACCTCAGCCCCAGAAATAGGAGAGCCCACCACAGATTCCCCAGGCCCTGTTCCTCATAGGAAGACGTGCTGGTAGGATTGAGGAGGTCTTCGAAGTATTCTCTCCACCGATCCACAACATCCGCAGTCGAGGTCAGCAGAGCACCATCCCCACCATACCCGGTGTTGACACTGCACTGCTTCCCCTTCCTGAGGCGGCGGATGGTGGTCCAGAATTGCTTCGAAGCCGTCCGGAAGTCTTTTTCCATGGCCTCCCCGAACTCCTCCCATGTCTGAGTTTTTGCCTCCGCGACCGCTGAAGCCGCACACCGCTTGGCCTGTCGGTACCTGTCTGCTGCCTCAGGAGTCCCATGAGCCAAAAGAACCCGATAGGACTCCTTCTTCAGCCTGACGGCATCCCTCACTGCCGGCGTCCACCAACGGGTTCTAGGATTACCGCCACGACAGGCACCAACCACCTTGCGGCCACAGCTCCAATCGGCCGCCTCGACAACAGAGGCACGGAACATCGTCCACTCGGACTCAATGTCCAGCGCCTCCCTCGTGACATTTTCAAAGTTCTTCCGGAGGTGGGAATTGAAACTCTCTCTGACAGGAGACTCTGCCAGGCGTTCCCAGCAAACCCTCACAATGCGTTTGGGCCTGCCAGGTCTGTCCGGCATCCTCCCCCACCATCGCAGCCAACTCACCACCAGGTGGTGATCGGTTGAAAGCTCTAATGTTAATTTGATATTGCCTCAAGGGCCAAATGAAATTACACGGCGGGCCAAATTATGCATCAAGTGTTCATTCAAGGCGAAGGCAAAATATCGAGATATATATCGTGTATCGCGATATGGCCTTAAAATATCGCGATATTAAAAAAAGGCAATATCGCCCAGCCCTAATGTGGACTAATATTTTATAGATACTGTAATATGGTTATTTATGTTTGTCAGTCAGTACAGATTTTTGTCTTATGGCATTGCGTTGTGCAATACAAACTCGCTACAGTTTGGTTATTATTCAGGATACAGAATGTAAATTAAGAATTGTTGATGGTTTTTGAATGCATTTTTTAAATATTTTAGTGATAGAATTGATTGCTCCCATTAGCTGCATTGGTAGCCACCAAGAACAAGACGATTTTTATATTTTAGAAAGCGAAAACAAAATAAAAACATTTTGTCTTTTTTGGTCTGTATAATAATTGTGACGCTTGGCAAAATAACATTTTTAAAAAGTGCAGTTCGCTTTTAAATAAAGGACACGTGACCATCCCAGGAAATAAACTAAAGACTTTACAAGTTGTGGAATCACGTTGACCATCACTACAACTCACTACTACAGTATGATAAACCTTGTTTTTGTTTGATGATGGATGCTTTGGTGTTCTTTCATAGTTCTTTTTATTGATTTCACATTCACATTAACAACAAATTCAAACCCTCTTCATCCCCTACCCCCGCTGTCACTCAAAACAAAAACAAAAGTAAGAGTACAAAAGTACCCGGAGTAAAAAAATAAAATAAATAAATAAATACAGTTCAGTACAAGGCACTTAAAACAAAGTAATTGAAAACTGAAACATAATTTGGAAGCAGCATGACAAGGCCTGAAACGTCTGCAGTCATATTTAGGTACATACAGTATCTAGGGCTCTTCCTGCACTTGAGGATTGGTCAAAAAAAGGCAAAAAAGGTCTCCACACTTTAAAAAACTTGTTTTCAGAGCCCCGTAATGTATATCTTATTTTCTCGAGCTTCAGGTTTGCTAGTACGTCCCTTATCCAGTGGGAGACTGAGGGTGGGACAGCCTCCTTCCACTTCAACAATATCAGGCGGCGTGCGAGGAGGGTGGTAAAGGCAACTATTTTGTGACCCCCTACAAGTAGTTCCATCCCTTCAGGAATGATTCCAAATACAGAAATTAAAGGGTTTG
This sequence comes from Nerophis lumbriciformis, assembly GCF_033978685.3. Taxonomy (NCBI): domain Eukaryota; kingdom Metazoa; phylum Chordata; class Actinopteri; order Syngnathiformes; family Syngnathidae; genus Nerophis; species Nerophis lumbriciformis. The sequence goes on along the minus strand of NC_084551.2, from coordinate 41,699,965 downwards.
GATCGATTTGAAATGTTAAGACCGTGGAGAGTGCTTCGAAGATGGACTTCCAGTACCCCTTTAGCTTCGGACAAAGCCAAAACATGTGTATTAATGTTGCGTTATCTAGTTTACATCTATCACATAATGGGTTAATTTGGGGAAATATTTTTGCTAATTTTGCTTTTGAGAAGTGCACCCGGTGTATCACTTTAAATTGGACCAGTGAGTGTTGTGCGCACTTTGAAGATGAGTGAACCCTTTACTCAATTGTTGCCCAGGTTATGTCATCTATTGATATTTGGAGGTCTTGTTCCCATGCTGTTCTGATTCTTAGCATGGAAGTGCATTCTAATCCTGAGAGTAAATTAAGTATATGTGAAATTGCCCTCTTCTTTATTGGATTTAAAGACATAATTGTATCTGTGGTTGATTTAGAGGGTTTGTTAGGGAACTGCGGAAGAACTGTTTTAACATAATCCCTTATCTGGAAATATCTAAATATATGGGAACTGGGTAGATTAAATTTCTTGGACAACTCCGTAAAAGAGGCGAATATATTGTCTATAAAAAGATCATTGAAGTATTTCAAACCCCTTTGATGCCACATATTAAAAGCTGTGTCAAGTGTTGAAGGTGGAAAGCAGTGATTTGATGCTACTGGACTGAAAAGGCTCATTCCTTGCAGGTTAAAATGTTTTCTAAATTGACAGTATATTTTGAGCGAGTGACTTACTACAGGATTAATGTTAATTGTTTTCACTGACAGAGGCAAAGCTGCACCCATTAGGGCTGCTAAGGGAGCAGAACCACAAGAATGTGTCTCCAGCTTCACCCATGTAGGACTTTCTTGATGTAGATGGTAATACGTCCAATATGACATGCAATGCAAGTTGGTGGCCCAGTAATACATACAGAAATTTGGAAGGGCCATACCTCCATCATGTTTTGCTCTTTGTAAAAACTCCTTGCACAGACGTGGCTGTTTGCCATTCCAAATATAAGATGAGATTATTGAGTCTAATTTTTTTTAAAATGTACCAGGGATAAATACAGGTCAGCATTGAAACAGATACAAATATTTTGGAAGCACAGTCATCTTAATTGCATTGACTCTGCCTATAAGTGAAATGAAAAGGGGAGTCCAATTAGCCCATACTTGCCAACCTTGAGACCTCCGATTTCAGGAGGTGGGGGGGGGGGGCATGGTGGGGGCGTGGTTAAGATATATATATATAAGAAATACTTGACTTTCAGTGAATTCTAGCTATATATATATATATATATATATATATATATATATTTTTTTTTTTTAATTTTTATTTATTACTTATATATATATATATATATATATAAATAAAATAAATACTTGAATTTCAGTGTTCATTTATTTACACATATACACACACACTCATTGTTGAGTTAAGGGTTGAATTGTCCATCCTTGTTCTATTCTCTGTCACTATTTCAGAACACACACATTATACAAATATACATTATAAAATCAATAAGAAAACGGGAGCTCTAATTTGGGAGTCTGAATTAGGATCAGAAGTTCCTATATAAACATTGCGCACTCACGTCGCCTTTTTGTATTGATTACTGCAGCTGTGCACTGGATTCATTCACAAATACAAACTACAACTCACAAACACTTTAGAGTTAGGCTCCACCATCAGAATGTGTACTTAAACTTATAAAGATCACATGGATATTATTGAGTGAGTTGATTCACCAAAACTAACCTGTTATACAGGAGGAAAAAGCACACAGGACGTTTCAATTGTTCACAGACTGGTCGCGCTCATCAGAATGACAAGACACTTTCAGTCTGCAGGTGATAGCATTCAATTGGGAAGAAACGCCCTACTGCCCCCTACTGACCAATGTGAATACTGATAAATGTGTAATGACAGCTCCAAAAACGAATTCAAACCACAAAATAAAATAAATAAATCAACACAAAAATGTGACACATTATGGGTGGGTCACATATGCATGTACAGTAGATGGCAGTATTGTCCTGTTTAAAAGTGTCACAACATTGTTGTTTACGGCAGACGAACTGCTTTACGGTAGACGAAGACTTGACTGCTGTTGTTGTGTGTTGTTACCGCGCTGGGAGGACGTTAATGAAACTGCCTAACAATAAACCCACATAAGAAACCAAGAACTCGCCCTCGATCATTAGCTGTTTATATTGTGGGAAAGCGGACGTATGAACAGGCTGTCAACACGTCACTGAGGTCCGCATGGAGCTGGAGGGGGCGTGGCCTCCAGCTCCGCCTGAATTTCGGGAGATTTTCGGGAGAAAATTTGTCCCGGGAGGTTTTCGGGAGAGGCGCTGAATTTCGGGAGTCTCCCGGAAAATCCGGGAGGGTTGGCAAGTATGAATTAGCCAGATCCCAAAGTTTTGTCTGAAGAGGTCTTTAAAATTCTTTGTAATAGTAACTCTGAGGTAATTAAAACTGTCTGTAGTGATCTTAAAGGGCAACCTAATGTTTTCTAGTATTGTGACGTCCATATTCAAGGGCAGTAGCTCACTTTTATTTAAATTCAATTTATAACTAGAGATTTCACCAAACTGTTGTAACAGGCTAAGAATTAATGGAATTGCAGACTCTGCGTTGGACACATAAAGGAGAAGATCGTCAGCATAAAGGGACCATTTATGTTCTATGTTTCCTCTATTTATGCCCATTATAGAGTGATTAGACCTAATGGCTAAAGCTAGGGGTTCGATTGCCAGGACAAAAAGAAGGGGGCTGAGGGGGCATCCCTGGCGAGTTCCACAGTGTACATCAAAAGGACTTGAATACAAATTATTAGTCAGAATCATAGCAGAAGGGCTGGAATATAACAGTTTTATCCATGTGATGAATGTTTCCCCGAATCCGAATTTTGCCAGCGTTTCAAAGAGGTAGTCCTATTCTACTCTATCGAATGCCTTCTCTGCATCCATGGAGAGAAGACATTCTGAAGCAGCTTGACAAGGAGTGTACATTATGTTAAACAGGCGTCGGGTATTAAAAAAGGAGCGTCTATGCTTAACAAAACCTGTCTGGTCTGGGGATATTAAACTGGGTAAAATGTTTTCCAAACGGTAAGCTAGTACTTTGGCCAATATTTTATAGTCTGTGTTTAACAAAGATATGGGTCTGTAGGATCCACAGTCTAAGGGGTCCTTGCTCTTTTTTGCCAGTAATGTTATGCATGCCTGATTTAGGGTGGTTGGAAGAAATCCCGCTTCTAGTGATTCTGAATACATGGCTGCCAAAATAGGAGCTAACTGTGTGGAAAATTTCACATAAAATTCACACGGCAGACCATCCAAACCAGGTGATTTTTTAGTTTGCAGAGACTTAATGGCTTCCAATATTTCTTGTTGTGTTACTGGCTTATCTATATTTAAAGGCCTACTGAAATGACATTTTTTTTATTTAAACGGGGATAGCAGATCCATTCTATGTGTCATACTTGATCATTTCGCGATATTGCCATATTTTTGCTGAAAGGATTTAGTAGAGAACATCGACGATAAAGTTCGCAACTTTTGGTCGCTGATAAAAAAAAGCCTTGCCTGTACCGGAAGTAGCGTGATGTCACAAGTTGAAAGTCTCCTCACATTTCCCCATTGTTTACACCAGCAGCGAGAACGATTCGGACCGAGAAAGCGACAATTATCCCATTAATTTGAGCGAGGATGAAAGATTCGTGGATGAAAAACGTAAGAGTGAAGGACTAGAGTGCAGTGCAGGGCGTATCTTTTTTCGCTCTGACCGTAACTTAGGTACAAGGGCTCATTGGATTCCACACTCTCTCCTTTTTCTATTGTGGATCACGGATTTGTATTTTAAACCACCTCGGATACTATATCCTCTGGAAAATGAGAGTCGAGAACGCGAAATGGACATTCACAGTGACTTTTATCTCCACGACAATACATCAGCGAAGCACTTTAGCTACGGAGCTAACGTGATAGCATCGTGCTTAACTGCAGATAGAAACAAAAGAAATAAGCCCCTGACTGGAAGGATAGACAGAATATCAACAATACTACCAAACTCTGGACCTGTAACCACACGGTTAATGCTGTACCGCCTGACGAAGCCTAGCAATGCTGTTGCTAACGACACCAATGAAGCTAACTTAGCTACGGGACCTAGATAGAGCTATGCTAATAACATTAGCTCTCCACCTACGCCAGCTCTCATCTGCTCATCAACACCAGTGCTCACCTGCGTTCCAGCGATCGACGGCGCGAAGAAGGACTTCACACGATCATCGATGCCGTTGGCGGCTAGCGTCGGATAGCGCGTCTGCTATCCAAGTCAAAGTCCTCCTGGTTGTGTTGCTGTAGCCAGACGCTAATACACCGATCGCACCTACAGGTTTCTTCTTTGCAGTCTCCATTGTTCATTAAACAAATTGCAAAAGATTCACCAACACAGATGTTCAGAATACTGTGGAATTTAGCGATGAAAAAGACGATTTAAGATGGCAACCGACCTATTCCAAAATGTCTGATTTAACTACTGACGTAACGCGCATACGTCATCATACCTAGACGTTTTCAACCGGAAGTTTCCCGGGAAATTTAAAATTGCACTTTATAAGTTAGTCTTGGCATGTGTTACAATGTTAAGATTTCATCATTGATATATAAACTATCAGACTGTGTGGTCGGTAGTAGTGGGTTTCAGTAGGCCTTTAAGACCTGATCTGGTGGCAAGGATGGGATATATAGATCCTTAAAAAAATCCTGTATGGCATTGGGGTTGGAGGGACTGTTGGACGCATACAGTTTACAATAGTAATCTTTAAAAATTTTATTTATTTCCTGTTGGTCTGTAGTGACCCTACCATCCTGAGAAAGCACACCATTGATAATTTCTTTAGCTCTTGCCCCCTTCAATTGTCTGGACATAATTTCCCCTGCCTTCTCACCATGTTCATACAGAACACTCCTATTCCTGAGCAGAAGGTTTTCAATGAAAAATGATGAAATAAGGTCATATTCTGCTTTAAGTTTCATACGCTCTTTATATAAGTCAGGAGATGGGAATTGTGCACATATTTTATCAATATCAGCTATTTGCTTGTCCAGACTTAGTTGTTTTGCTTCCGAGTTCTTTCTCTTATTAGCCATAAAATATATTATCTGCCCTCTTAAGTAAGCCTTAAGGGCCTCCCAAACAGTTGCAACTGAAACATCTGTGGTCATGTTTATTTCCAAAAATAGAGAGATTTGTTCTGATAAAAAAAGTACAAAATTTTCATCTGCTAATAATAAAGAATTAAACCTCCAATTTCTTCTAATTGTCCTTGATTCAGGCAAATTCAGCTTCAATAAAAGGGGAGCATGGTCAGATATTAATATAGTTTGATACTCACAAGTACTTATGTAAGGAGTCAATTTATTGTCAGAGAAAAAATAGTCGATTCTGCTGTATGTGTGGTGCACATGCGAGAAGAAGGAGTATTCCCTACTTTTTGGATGCAAAAAACGCCATATATATCGGATATGCCAATTTCCGAAAGAAAAGTTTGTATATAGGAAACTGATTTAGATGCTACATAACCTTTTCTGGCTGTTGATCTGTCCATCCCAGGTTCTAAGCAAAAATGAAAATCACCTCCCATAATGAGCTGGTGAGAATTTAGATCTGGAAGTAATTTGATGAGACGATCAAAAAACTGGGCATCATCAAAATTCGGAGGTGTTCCAAATAGTGGTTTGTAAATTGCCAAAAGCAGTAAGTAGCTCCACAGCTGATTGTTGTTGGCTTCCGAGATATGTGAAGTGTTTCACTACCTTGAGACGTTGGCCGTTGAGGATAATGTTGGGAGTGTGTTGAAACATGCTTTATTTTTCAATGCATTGATGGTGAGTAAGAGCCTATGATTTCCGTGTTAATGAAAACACAAACCAGCCTGAAACACATTTCAGGTCATGGAAGAGGTGGAAGAGTCCAGTGGTCACCGACTGTAGAAGTCTCTAATAGGTGGGTTCCCTTGGGACCGACAGAATCCTTGTGAGCCCGAGTCGAGGGTTCAACAAGTCTTTTATTTTTTCGTTTATGTTGAGCAATGTTCGGGGCTGTCTCGCTCGCGGCCTCGCCCGTGTGTGTCTGCTTTCTTTCTCTCTCATGGCCTCGGACGCTGCTGTTAAAGGAGACAGGTGATTGGACAACCAGCCTCAGCTGGGCAATCCACTCACCTGTCAGCTTGGGCTTCGAAGCCGGGCCCTACACAGGAGGCGCGCCGACCACGCCCCCCTCCACGCCGACCTTCTGGCGACCCAAGAGTGTAGAAATTGACATAATATGACTGAAATGCTGGCATCGTGAGGACCAGTTTACAGGGACCCGTGCACCTCCTCACAAACACTCAACTGCTCCTTCTAAAAGTAAATGTTTTTTCTCACCTGTATGTAGCCTATTTTGAAATACTAATACAGGAATATTATGTGCATATTAATGCAGTCATTTTGAAGTTATCTGTCCCACACAAGAGCTCTGCTAATATAATTGCTTTCTAACATTGTTCAAAATTGGTTTCTCTTTTTCTTTGCATGAGCACAGTTCAGGTTTGCAGACGGCAGAGACATTGTACTAATAGTCTTTGGGACCTTAATGTCGGTGGTCCATGGATCAGCCATGCCTTTTATGTGTGTTGTGTTTGGAGAAATGACGGATACCTTCATACATCTCTCTGTAAATCAAAACAACACCAGCGACCACAGTGAGTTCACAGAAGGCATAATAATTATCTAACTCAGTGATTAACATATTTTATTTTCTATTTTCAGATTCCACCGCCATGATTTTTAACGCAACCTTTCAGGAGGCGATGGCCATGTAGGACAAGAAGTCAATTCAGAAGCTGCCTTTAATGAGACACATTTGATCACTATTCTTTCTCCAATTCCAGCTACGCTGTCTATTTCTCCATCATAGGGGCCTTTGTGCTGGTGACTGCGTACATGCAAGTTGCCTTCTTTACAATATCAGCTGCATGGCAGGTCCAACGCATTCGCAAGCGTTTTTTCCACAGCGTCATGCGACAGGACATTGGCTGGTTTGATGTCAACGACACAGAAGAGCTCAACACTCGTCTCACACAGTGAGTGATGTTTAAATTACACACTGCACTCCACTTTGTCAAAGGTTTGCACATGAGCGACGGAAGAACCCTTTTTGAAGGTTGACGATTTATGATTAAATTGCAATTATAGGAATTAGGATGGGATGTTGAGATCAGGTTTTTGTGCTGCCTATTCCAATACCAATACCATGAGTGAGGTCAACCAATACCAATACTGATACAGGTCATGTGAGTCCCTTTTCCACTGCAGGAATTTTTACAGGAATTTTCCCATTTACCCTGGTAACCCTGCGTTTCCACTAAAAATTTCCTATGCAAATTAAGTTCCACAGGTACTATTTTAGTTTTCTAGTTTGCTGGTACTTTGAGGGGCCGGCTTTGCTGTCAAATGCTGATTGGTTGAACACAGTTGTGGTGTTCCTAAAACTCTGTAGTCTAAATTGTTGCCGACATTAGAGTATGTGTGACATCTTCTTTATTATTTATTTCTTTTGTAATTCTATTACAACGTCCTTGACATCGGAGAGAAAGAAGAGCGAAAGGAACTTTCAACTCGCAAGAACTTGTGTGTGGCATTATTCAGTAAAACAGGATCAAGCTTCACCAGATGACCGCTTCTTTTAATCTTGATGCCTTTTTTCAGACATGTCAGCTTCTTACTGATGCTTTGACCTTGACAAAATTTCATGATTTCACATTCTCCTTTCACAACATCTTCTATTGTGAGAGATGATCCTTTGGTGGTTAATCTCAATTATTATTATTTTTTTATACTACTGTGGAAGCCTTTTGCTTCTGGGTCCGTTAGATCACCCCCCAAGGACATGCGCGTTGTAGGTCTCGGTTGCGCGCTTTGTTCGCGCTCTGTGGGTGCCGGTTGCGCGCTTTGTTCGCGCTCTGTGGGTGCCGGTTGTGCGCTTTGTCCACGCGTTGTGGGTGCCGGTTGCGCGTTGTGGGTGCCGGTTGCACGTTGTGGGTGCCGGTTGCGCCTCGCGGTGAACGGCCAGGTGGTCCTCGGCGAGGGTCACCGCTGCTAAGAGGTGCCGGGGCCAGTGGTACCGGATCCAGTTAGCCGTCCGCGTCGGGATCGCCTCAGGAACTGCTCCCAGATGATCTGGTCCAAGAGTCGGCCGTCTCCCTCTCCCGGCTGCAGCCAGCGCGTCGCTGCGTCCTGGAGCCGCTGACCAAAGGTGAATGGCCGGTCCTCCTCCCCCAGACGCATGGACCGGAACCGGCGCCTGTAATCTTCAGCGGTGCCTCCCGTCCGGTCCAGCACCGCCTTCCTCAGGTCCGTGAAGCGCATTCTGGATGCTGCGGGCAGGCTGAGCGCCGCGCGCTACGCCTCCCCCGTCAGGAGCGGCAAGAGCCGCACCCCCCACTCTTCCTCCGGCCACGCACATGCTGTCGCCGTGGCCGCAAACATGTCCAAAAAGGCATGGGATTCCTCTTCCTCCCCCATGCGGTGTATGGCTGTCACCATACACCGCATGGGGGAGGAAGAGGAATCCCCATGCTGCCAACTCCATGCTGCCACCTCTGCGAGCACGCCCGCGAGAGCCGTCAGGGGATCGTCTTCCCCCGCCACCGGTGATCCAGCCAGGTTGGGCGCCAAATTGTGGAAGCCTCTTGCTTTCGGGTCCGTTAGATCACCCCCCAAGGACATGACAGTTGCCTTCATGAACAGTGATTTATTTTTCAATAAATGTTTTTTGTGTTCCTTTTGAGTCCTTGCGTTACTCTCATGCTCGTGCTCGTACTTGTTCTCCATCATCAACAAACCTCCTCTCTTTCCCAACCGCTGCCTTTAACCGAGCGACAGGTGTCAGGTTCAAACACTGATGACATCTATTAAATAAGACAAAAAGGCAAGGAATCAAACAGAGACAGAATTAAATTTGGACTCAATTGAGGAGATACCGTGTCGACACTGTAACCGCTACAGTGTCACCCACGCTCTGACGAAGAAGGTTTTCGTCTCCTCTTTTATTTAGATGTTCAATGTTTACACAACAACACCTGTCTCAACAGGAATGGGGAGTATGTAAACATTCATTGTTTTCGGTCACATTGAAGACAAAATAAGAAGATCCCTCGGGCTTGGGCTTGTCCTGGATCCAGCTTGGGCAGGTTTTCGAGGACAATGGATGACCCCTCCCGTCTCATTCCATCGTCCACAGCGGAATCTTCCAAGCGTTTTTTGATAATTTACATCCAATTTTTCTGACAACAGGTGATCAGACAAACACTCACAGCTGTGTCATCTACGCACCTGTCACTAATCTCGAAACCGATCCTGACACACCCCGCTTCGCTGCAGGTCCACAGGCGCACCCCCCCCCCCCGCCCCCCCACACACACTATATTTGTTTTTTTCTCAACACTATCTTTTCTTAAGACAGAAGCAACTTGAGATGTGCACTCAACTTCTGAAGCAGCTTTTTAAACTTCAACATCCATAACACTGCCTTCTTCACACTGTGTCAGTTTGAATAATGACAAGTAAGCTTGTTTATTTTGTTCTCTTACACATATGTTGTGTTCACATTTCCAAGGGCTTCAACTTTTGCATTATGCATCTGCATTTCTTTATGTCAGGTGACACAGGCCATTCTGTATGGTTCTATGTAAAATACCCTGGTCCCTGAAACCAAGTTTGACACCTTGTGAATTTGTCTGCATTCATACCTTGTTATGTTTGGTCAGCTGGGTTGAGCTCAGAACTCACATACATCCAATGTCTCGGTGAGGTATTGTCAACTGACACTTTATTGACAACAAACGTCTTGAACCTAACATTTTCACTGGCAATGTATCTCAACACAATGTGTTTTTCACACCAAAACAATGAATCATCAAGGTACATTTGCAATTAATTGCTCATGAGTCCGTCCATTTTTACAGCCAATGCAGCTGCTGTTAAATCCAGCCTCGGGATAGTTGTTTGCTGTAGTGGAAACACTCTGGATTGGCTGATGATGAATGCACAGTGGATTACTTTTTTCTCGGTTGTAATTCAAAGATAGGTTACTGCACCATAACCTTTTTTGCTGGCATCAGCAAAATGATGCAATTGTGCTGATGTGACTGTTCCAAATCCATTTGATTTCAAACATCTCTGCATTGTGAAACCATGAAGTCTTGTGAGATCTTGCTCTGTTATTCAACTCCTCATGCATTTCCTCATCCCACGAGATATTTCTGGTTCAAAGTTCATGCAGGATCATTTTAGCTGGAAGAATGACAGGTGACATAAATCCTAAAGGGTCGTATATTTCACTTACAAATGAGAGGATGTCACGCCTGTACTGTGGCGTCTGCCTTGCATTTACTATCACTTTGAACACATCTTTTTCTGAGCACCAATTATCGACTCTTTCCTCTGGCAATGACTCATGAGTTAAATCCAAATCCTTTACCTCTGGCTCTTTCAGTCTCTGAATGGGAGACAATGACAGTCCTGCTGTTTCTCAACCACTTGGTGAGATTAAATCCTCCAGTTCCGCACTGCATATGCTTTGTTCAGCAGATCTGACATGAAGCGCTGATACTCTGGGTAAAAGTTACTGTTCTTTCCAAGGTGTCTTTTTAGATTTTCTGCTTTTTGCACAGCTACATGCAGGTTGTTGGGCATTTTTGTGTCTGTATTTCTGAAGTGAAGACATACACTGTAATATCTATGCGCCTTATCTACTGTGGAAAAAGCTAAGTTTTCAAACTGCACACCTTCTTGTGACAAATCTTGTTTTTTTACAGGCTTTTTCTGGGAAATCATGGTTGAACTGCTGCACAAGCACGTTCTTGACATCTGCAATAGAAACGCGATTCAGAGAAATTCCACATTTGTTTTCAGGTGGAAGCTAACATTTCTTTTTAAAGCACCATTTATGACCCAGCCAAGGACAGTTCTTACTGCATATGTGAATAACTTCCCATGGTTCCATAATTTGATTAACATCACATACTATCGGCAGACCTATATCTGCATGTACCTGTGGCAAATGAACACTGCCAAGGTGTGACCAACATCCCAAATCCCTTTGCACTGGAATTTTTCCTTTGAAACGGGAATGTCTTTATGTCCGTGGATCTCTGGTAAGTCAATATAAATATTTTTTCACACCACACACCTCTAATCCAGAGAATCTGTAGCTTCATTCCACCTGTTCCTCACCTATGGCGTGAAGCGGGAATTTGAGTCTTTTTGCCCTCTAAGTCAAGCTGCCTCATCATTGTATCAGAGCAAAAGGTGGCTTAGCTTCCATTGTCCATGATATATGTCTCGATCACTTTGTTGCCTTTCTTTGACTTGACGTAGACTGGCACAATTGACAGAACACGGTGGTCTGTTCCGGCCTCAGTAGCGCCACGGGTTCCACATGAGATGTGCGATAATTATTTGGGGTGAACTGCTTCAGCTGTGTTTCTTTGACTACTGTCACTTACGTTCCTGTTATTGTCCTTCACAAAATGAAGCATGCTTGGCTGTTTCTTAGCGCAAAACTCACATGACGCTCTTTTTCTGCAGTCCTTGCTTCGATATCCTGATGACAAACATTCAAAGCACAATTATTTAACCTTTATAAAATCCATCTTGTCTTTGTAAGGCTGATTTATGAATTTGTCACACTCTAACAGGGTATGCTGCTGGTCTCAGTACATGCAGGGTTTCTGAAAATACTTGCTGGTATGACATAAGAGGTCTTTACCATTTTCAGGTGATTTTTCACTTGCATCTGGAGTTACACTTTGTAGAAAATGCACTTATTTTGGTTGATCAGCTCCTGTTGTTCTTAAGTTGGCTTTACCTTGTCATCAAAATACTTTATTTTGCCAAAAACAGGATCTGTAACTAAATCTTACCAAATCTGCAAACTTTGCACTCTGTCCACTTTTTTCCCGTATGTCAAATGCAGAAACTCTCCACTTCTTTCTCAATTTGTATGGCAGTTTAGATACTACTGTTCTAAGGTGAGGTGTTTTTTCTATCTTTTGAAGCTGGTTAATGTTTTTCATCGCATTGTGGCATCCAGTAAGAAATAGTGAAGAACTATGAAGTGCCTTGGCGTCTTAGCCTGTCACTGTCACAAGAGCAGTTGACAATAGAGGAGAACCAAACGACATGTACGCTGCTTCAACGGAGCAACAAGTGGTCAAGTTTCTACAGTCAACGGGAATTGATGTTGATATGTCCACCATTAATGCATGCATTTCACGAAATAGAAGAGGCACTAACACTATCACGGTGAAGCATTCTAACAGGAAATCCAAAATAATATTGCTGACAGAGGGAAAAAAGCTGAACAAGCACCTCACTAAAAGCAGTGCTGAAAATGCCAAGAAAGCACGCCACTTGAGGAAAGGGGGGACAATTCAGGGTACTTGGAGAGCTAACTGCAAAATTTACATGAAACTGAATGGGAATCCAGAAACTAGAATAATAGTTGTCATAGACATCAAGGATCTGCACAAATATTGAAACTCCAAGAGCGACCACAACAACAGCAATGATAATGGAGCCTGATGGAAGACAAACATTCAATAAAAGATTACAACGCTCTAAGGAATTACCGAACAAGAAGATCTGTACTCATGTGCACATTCATCTACACTTCTAGACATTCATAGGGCAACACAAAAGATTGCTGAACAGGAATGTATGAAACTGAAAACCTTCAGTGTAATTCCGTAATTAGATAAGGATATACATCCAGATAAAAAATGTTTCTTTCATACCAGGAATAATTGTTTTTATTATACAGACAAACAACATAACGGAAACATTAAAATCAACAGCAAACTGTCGATTTTTCATTTAAACAGCAGAAGTTTTTTGTATGCAAACCACAACAACGTGAAGCATTTTTTGGAACAATTTAACAAAACTTTTATAGTTATCACTATCGCAGAATCATGGATATATGCTAAAAAAGGAATGGATTTTGACCTGGAAATATATGAACTAAATTATATCAACATAACCATACGTGATGAATAACTTAAACTACAAAGTAGTAAAAAAATATCATTAGCTATTGATATCTTAAAATATATAACCAATGAAATATATCACGAAAAAAACAAGTACATATTAATCAACTTCTTATATAGACTAGTAATTCAAATGTTGATATGTTTGAGAACTAGATTAAGGCAACTTTTACTGATATCAGTCAAAACATATCTTTCTTTTGTGGAGACTTCAACATTGACCCCAAACCCTAACCCTAACAAAAAAAAGTCTAAAGCTGACTTCATATACACAATGTATCGCCTGAGTTTATATCCTAAAATCATAATGCCAAGTAGAATCTCAGGACACAGCGCCACACTTACTGATACTATTTTTACTAATGATTTTGATAATAATACCACAAGTGGTCTGCTAATATACAACATCAGTGTTCATCTGCCAGTTTTTATAATCTATGACAAAAACTACAAGTAAAGGAACATTGATTACCTATAGATATTTTGAAGAATATGCACAAACAAAGTATGACAGCTTTCAAGAATGATCTGAGAGATCAAAGTTGGGAAAATGTATCCATCCATCCATCCACATCCATTTTCTACAGCTTGTCCCTTTTGGGGTCGCGGGGGGTGCTGGAGCCTATCTCAGCTGCATTCAATGTATACAGTGAAAATTATGTAAATTATACATATTGTATTTTTTTTAATATTTTCACGATGCTTTATGACAAACATTGTCCATTGAAACAACTTAGTTAGAAGCAAAACAAAAACAATTTACCATGGATGACCAAAAAAACACTGAAAATGCATGCAACAAGATGAATGCATTATATAGAATATTTATAACACAAAGATCTACAGAGGCAGAAAACAAGTACAAAACGTATAAGAACAAGCTAGAAAATAATATTGCAGTCAATTATTAGACCGGAACAAAAACAGTTTGAGAGCCAGATGGGAAATCCTAAATATAATTATTAAAATGGTGCATAGAAGGATTATCCTAAATACTTCTCAAACATAAATGTAAAAAAAATTACAATATGAAACTTTCAACAAGTACTTTGTGAACATTGGAACAAATCTGGAGGAAAAGATTCTAGATCCCGAGTCAGTTGAGGACTTGAATGACACTATAGCATGCTTGTGATTCTTCCCCCTATAGTCGGAAATCTGTCTTTTTTTATCTCTGTAAAAATATAAACAAATATTTTCTGTTTTAATTTTTTTCCGACCTACAGTGTGTGTTAAAATCTTGAGTCGTCTCTTTGCCATACCTGCTAACAACTACGGTTTTCCTGTAATGAGTATGGTATTTTAATATTCCAGTGGTAAAAACTAAGTTTTTCCATTAAAAATGATTAACTCAAAAATCTACGTAGCGAAGCAACTACACGGGTGGGGAAAACATATACGGAAATCATCAATGATGACGAGTCCACATTCTTATATGTAAACCAGTTGGTTTACATATAAGAAAATTCATGATTTGGTTGGTTGGTTTCCTATGATGAGTTACGACCGGTTAAGATTAGGGCAAAACATTACGGACAGGCCAATCAGAGGCAAGATAGGGTGGGTCATCGAACCAGGAAGGGAAATCTCAACAGACAAGCACATGCCAAATGATGATGAGAGAGTCGGAGAAAGGAAGAGGTAATATTAAAGCGGGCGATTTATATATTAAAAAACTAGTGGAAGATGAAAGAGGGATTCTCTTCCTTTGATTTTTCTTTTAGCGATGTGGATGATGTCCAGGAAACCCACAATGCGTCTACTTGGCCACATTTGGACAAATGTATGCGTCTGGATAAAACAATGCCCAACACATTTATTTTAGTTGTTTACCATGTAAGCCCAAATCGAAACTGCTCTCAACATGGAAGACGTGGAATACACATTTAAAAACACACATGATTGTGGCAGACATGTGATGACTTTTGCTACAGTATTGCCTGTCAAAATGCTAAATTTCACTTTCATTGGTGTTTTAGAACGAGACAGTAGCTGACATTTTGTTCATTATTTCTACTGTTTATCTTTTGACATTGAATAGTTGAATCATTTTGAAACATAAACAACATGACTGCAATATATTTGTTATTTCATGCTATAAATCACAAATGGCTATCCAGATAAAGGAAGTTAGCTAATAGAATAAACATTGTTTGTAGTCTTTATGATTTTTGCATTTGGAGCAGTTAGAAGTGGAGAGAGCGTCAAAGAGACATACATTGGCTAAAAAATCCAAGGCAGAATCCACTAAAGCATAAACAAAAAGTAAAATGCAAGCTGCTCAGAAATTTACCAGGAAGGCTCATGTCAGAGCCATCAAAGCAAGGTTGGCCCCCCTTGTCCCCTTACCAGAGCACCGCCTTGGACCTGATTGGGGACATGTGGCCCCCAGACCCCCGGCTTTTTTCAGTCTTTTTCATTAAATTCAAATCACATGCCTGCTATAGACAAAAATCCCAACTTGATGTTCCTCAAAGGTGTAACAAAAGAGGAGAAAATCAATATTGTGAGAAAAATTTTTAAATCCAAGACTTCAACTGATTGTAAATAAAATATTATGGAAACAATAAAAAAGGTTATCGAAGAAATTTCTGAACTTTTAACATATACAGTCGCGATCAAAAGTTTACATACACTTGTAAAGAACATAATGTCGTGGCTGTCTTGAGTTTCCAATAATTTCTACAACTCTTATTTTTTTTGTGATAGAGTGATTGGAGTGATTATTTGTTGGTCACAAAACACATTCATGAAGTTTTTTTTTTTTATGAATTTATTATGGGTCTACTGAATATTTGACCAAATCTGCTGGGTCAAAAGTACACATACAGCAATGTTAATATTTGGTTACATGTCCCTTGGCAGATTTAACTGCAATAAGGCACTTTTGGTAGCCATCCACAAGCTTCTCTTTGATTTTCTGACCACTCCTCTTGACAAAATTGGTGCAGTTCAGCTAAATGTGTTGGTTTTCTGACATGGACTTCTTTCTTCAGCATTGTCCACATGTTTAAGTCAGGGTATTGGGAAGACCATTCTAAAACCTTAATTCTAGCCTGATTTAGCCATTCCTTTACCACTTTTGACGTGTGTTTGGGGTCATTGTCCTGTTGGAACACCCAACTGCGCCCAAGACCCAACCTCCGGGCTGATGATTTTAGGTTGTCCTGAAGAATTTGGAGGTAATCCTCCTTTTTCATTGTCCCATTTACTCTCTGTAAAGCACCAGTCCCATTGGCAGCAAAATAGGCCCAGAGCATAATACTACCACCACCAACTGGGCTCAGGAACACTTCAGAAAACCACTGTCGGTAACTACGGTTCGTCGCTACATCTGTAAGTGAAAGTTAAAACTCTACTATGCAAAGCAAAAGCCATTTATGAGCAACACCCAGAACTGCCACCGGCTTCGCTGGGCCCGAGCTCATCTTAAGATGGTCTGATGCAAAGTGGAAAAGTGTTCTGTGGTCTGACGAGTCGACATTAATTTTTTATTTTTTTGGAAACGTTGTATCCTCCGGACCAAAGAGGAAAAGAACAACCCGGACTGTTATAGGCGCAAAGTTCAAAAGCCAGCATGTGTGATGGTATTGAGGTGTATTAGTGCCCAATGCATGGGTAACTTACATTGCTGGTTTTGGAGCAACAAATGTTGCCATCCAAGCAACGTCTTTTTCATGGACGCCACTGCTTATTTCAGCAAGACAATGCCAAGCCATATTCTGCACGTGTTATAACAGCATTGTCAGGCTTGTCCCTGACAGTTTGGTTATGTTTTAGTTTTTCCTCTGTTTGTCTTTGTTTCCTGTCAGCGCTCATATTTTGGTTAGTTTCCTGCTTTTCTCCCTGAGTGCTGTTTTCCCTCAGCTGTGGCTGATTGGCACCTGGTGTCAATCAGGCAGCTGCTACTTAAACCTGCCTTGCCATACAGTCTGGGCTGGAGTATTGTCATTAGAGCTGATACTTGTCGATGTCTTTGTTTGCGGTAAACTGTTCCTGTTTACTAGTTTCTATAGCTATTTACAGTTTGCTGTCTCCAAGCTTCTTGTTTTCCTGTTAGCTATATCCAGTTAGCCGTTAGTTATTCCTAGTTCCTGTTTGCTCGTTCCTGTTCCCTGTCTCCAGTTTGCCTGTGCCTGTTTCCTGGTTTGTGTTTTGCCTTATTTTTATGGACATTAAATCATGTTTTCCCGCACAAAGCCTGCCTTCTCTGCATCTTGGGGGTCGTCACCAACACCTTGTGACAGAATACTCCAGCCTAACACAAACCCCGCGGAGATTTCTATGGCGGAGAGGTTTAACAATATTTTAACATTGATGGCCGAATCGAAAAAAAGCTTTGCCTCTTTTTGTGATCCCTCCCACCCATCCCTGTAATGTGTTGGCTTCTCGTGGGACGTCTTGGATCCGTCCCTTGAGGGGGGGGGGGCTATGAGTAGCTGTGCAGCTGGGGAGGCACAGCTACTCCTCACCCCAGAGGGTCTGCAACAGACGCCACCATGCAGTCCGGTGGGCCAGCAGACGCCGCCACCATGCAGTCCGGTGGGCCAGCAGATGCCGCCACCATGCAGTCCGGTGGGCCAGCAGACGCCACCATGCAGTCCGGTGGGCCAGCAGACGCCGCCACCATGCAGTCCGGTGGGTCAGCAGACGCCGCCACCATGCAGTGTGGTGGGCCAGCAGACGCCGCCACCATGCAGTCTGGTGGGCCAGCAGACGCCGCCACCATGCAGTCCGGTGAGCCAGCAGACGCCACCATGCAGTCCGGTGGGTCTGCAACAGACGGCGCCATGCAGTCCGGTGGGTCTGCAACAGACGGCGCCATGCAGTCCGGTGGGTCTGCAACAGACGGCGCCATCCACTCCAGTGGGTCTGCAACAGACGGTGCCATCATCTCCGGTGGGCCAGCAAATGCCACCATCATCTCCGGTGAGCCAGCAGAGGGCGCCACCATCCTCTCCGGTGGGCCAGCAGCAGAGGGCGCCACCATCCTCTCCGGTGGGCCAGCAGCAGAGGGCGCTACCATCCTCTCCGGTGGGCCAGCAGCAGAGGACGCCACCATCCTCTCCGGTGGGCCAGCAGCAGAGGGCGCCACCATCCTCTCCGGTGGGCCAGCAGAGGGCGCCACCAACCTCTCGTCGGCCACGGGTGTAATCGTTTCATGGGCGACCGCCTCGCCAATTGCGGCGGCGTTTTACTCGCCGTCGCCACCTGACTCTTCCCCGCTGGTTGCGGGAACACTTGGCCGTTCGTCACCAACACCTTGTGACAAGCATGGCTTCGTAGTAAAAGAGTGCGGGTCTAGACTGGCCTGCCTGTAGTCCAGACCTGTCTCCTATTCAAAATGTGTGGCGCAATATGAAGCGTAAAATACAACAACAGGGACCCCGGACCGTTGAACAACTTAAGCTGTACATCAAGCAAGAATGGGAAAGAATTCCACCTGAAAAGCTTAAAAAATTGGTCTCCTCAGTTACCAAAAGTTTACTGAGTATCAGTGGTAAAAATATCCCTGTGCCAACTTTTTTGCAATGTGTTGCTGCCATTCAATTCTAAGTTAAGGATTATGTGCAAAAAAAAACAACTAAGTTTCGCCATTCGAACATTAAATATCTTGTCTTTGCAGTGTATTCAATTGAATAGAAGTTGAAAAGGATTTGCAAATCTTTTTTTTTTTTTATGTACGATTTACACAACATGTCAACTTCACTGTTTTTGGGTTTTGTAATTAACAAATTAGAACTGTATGGTATCATGGGGTTAGTCTTGAACTGGGTAAGAAGCTACTAAACCAAAAGGAAGCAATACATGAAGATAGGAGAACAAATGTCTACAGAGTTCAAAATATCTTGTGGCGTATCTCAAGGATCAATACTGGGAGAGAACTTGTTTCTTTATTGAAACAACATTTGTAAAGTTACAAAGGACTTCAATTTTAATAGTATTTGCGGATGACACAACTGTGTTTTGTTCAAGAGACAACACATAGAAGCTAATTCAAATATTAACAGAAGAAATGAACAAATAAAAAAATGGTTTGACAAAAACAGACCATATTTGAATCTCAGCATAACTAAAATAGTGCTATTCGGTAACAGTAGAAAGGAAAGTCAAACATATACAAATAGACGGAGTAGATATTAAAAGGGTAAAAGAAACATTTTGGGGTATAATAATAGATGATAAAATATACTGGAAACCCCATGTAAAAAGTATACAGCATAAAGTAGCAAAAAACACGTCAATAATGAATAAAGCAAAATATGTTCTGGACCAAAATTCACTCCATATTCTCTACTGTTCACTAGTGTTGCAATGTCTGAGTTATTGTGTAGAAATATCGGAAAAAAATTACAAATGTGCGCTTCATTTACTAACGGTGTTACAAAAAAGATCTATTAGAATAATAGTAATAATAATACTGAAATTCAACAACTTGGTGCATTTGCAAACAGCTAAAATGCTGTACAAATCAAACTATAACCCGCTACCCAAGAATGTACAACAATTCTTCTCAACAAAAGAGGAGAAATATAACCTTAGAGGAAAATCTTATTTCAAACATTTGTATGCACGTACAACACTTAAGACCTCTAGCACATCAGTACGTGTAATTGAATTATGCAATGGATTAAGCAAGGAAATCAAACAAAGCACCAATATAATTCAGTTTAAGAGACTGTTCAAAATACAAGTGTTCACAAAGTACAAAGAAGAACAATTATAACATATTGAACCTTAAAAAAATATGAAATAATGATTTATGAATTTAATGTTTGTTTACTTTACTTACGGTATATCTATTTACAAAAATATGTATTATTTATTTGCTGTTCTGTTACAGAGAACAATAAATGGCATAAAACTGCTATGCTATGAAAAGGGGTATGATTAAATAAGCTCTGCTTCTTCCTACTCCTTTTCGGGTGTGCTGTAATGAAACAATTGGAGAAATGTGATGCATTACATTGTAATTGTATTGTACAATACAATACAATACAATTACAATTGCATGTTTGAAATAAACTGAAACTGAACTGAACTAGCGGTTTTGACATGAACGGTATTATCAAAGGCTCTCATAAATTACTTAAACTTAAGTGGCTTGGCCGTGAAAACTGAGACCTCACTTTGTGGTAAATGAGCCATTTTTTGTTGTTTGACCAACATCTCAATAATGTCATTTTGCATCAACATCCCTTCACACAAGTCAAGATTATTGTTGCCATCAGTTTGCTGTGTGTGGTTGTCTTATGAACATGATAATGAACATGTTAATACTTACTAATTACTTTCTACTGCAACGTGGTTCATGTGCACAATAGAGGTTTCTTATTGTAATTCCAAAATCGTATTTCAATAGTATTTGTCAATCGCACTATGATTGAAACATCCACTTACTATCGCACTTAAAACATTACCAATATTACACACATTCCAAATTTAACTACGTGTGGGTTCCATTTGTATATTATGTTGAAATAATTCATTGTTTTGTTTTTTTCATTTACACGGATAGAGATGTCTACAAGATCCAAGAAGGTATTGGAGACAAAGTGGGGATGTTGCTCCAATCCATTTCCACCTTCATCCTTTCCTTTGTTGTTGGCATAAGCAAAGGATGGAAGCTCACTCTGGTCATCCTGGCTGTCTGCCCAATGATAGGTCTTGCAGCTGCACTTTTCAGTGGGGTAATTTTGGTCTTGGTGCCGCCTTCATCTACAGAGCAAGCCTCATCTCACTATGCTTATACTGTATGTCTCTCCCTAGATGCTGACATCATTCACATCTAAAGAACAGGCTGCCTATGCAAAAGCAGGGGCCGTGGCACAGGAGGTACTTTCTTCGATCAGAACTGTGTTTGCCTTCAATGGTCAACAGAAAGAGATTGACAGGTTAGTGCAGGATGTTAAAGATGTAAATGTACATCCATTTACAACCATTCTCTTGTTCACATTATATTATAAAATCAATGTGCCAGAATTGAGCATGAAATTAATACTTCTCTTGTAACCTAACATCATCTCTCGTATTGCCTCATTAGATCAGACCTGTGCAAAATATGGTTGTGGGCTGGAACGGCGCGCCCGGCGCTTCCAAATTATTTAAAAAAAACCTTTAACATTGAAACCGATAGGATGTACAGTGGCGTTTTCAGATTACCGTAAATGTTGAACTATAGAAAGTATTCCAATGGTTGGAATCTTTGCTTTTGAGTGATATTCGGGTTATTACAGTAATCTGTCACAGCAGCTCCAGGCAGATGAGGCTCGAAACGCGAGTGTCAAGTACAGATGCAGAAGCGTATTTTTACAACAAAGTTCTGAAGAAAAGTAATATAACAGATTTTATGCTTTTTACCCTTTGTGTTCCTATTTTGCTTGGTTTGTTGCATTTTTTTTTTGCGTTGCTTGATTGTAAAATATGTCAATCAAGAAGGTCTGAGAAGGAAAAGATGAGTGATGTTCATATGTTGTTAATATTCAGTGTTTTTCATTGTTCATGGTTGATATTATAAATACCACATTCTTTATTTTCATGCACATTCTGGGTGTCTCACTCGGTAAAAAAAAACGGTAAAATTCCATTTAGTTTTTGTAGGTGGTCTGACATAACGTTTTTAGCATTCAATTATACATAATTGTGTTTTTGTATTCGTGTTCCTAAAAAAAAGGACACAAGGACATATACAGCAATGTTTACAGTTATACAGACATACATATATGTATACATATACATGTACATATATATGTGTATGTATACATATATATGTGTGTATATGTATGTATATACTGTATACTGTACATATATATATATATATATATATATATATATATATATATATATATATATATATATATATGTATGTATATATATATATATATATATATGTATATATATATATATATATATATATATATATATATATATATATATATATATATATATATATATATATGTGTATATATATATATATATATATATATATATATATGCATACATGCATGCATACATGCATATATTCAATATATGCCCAGGTCTCCATTAGATTGTTCAAGAATACAAAAAGCAGTGTCACCTGAGCTAGCTATATATGAGTATTTTCAATCTGCAGCTTTGTTTTAATTTAAACAATTCTTGTTTTGACTTTCTGATGCTTCACAGGTATCAAAAGCACTTGGAGTTTGCTAAGAAAATGGGATTAAAGGCAACGTTGAGTGCTAATGTTATCATGGGGTTCACTTATTTGATGTACTTCTTGGCTTTTGCTCCAGCCTTCTGGTATGGGAGCACACTCATTCTGAGTAATGAGTACACTGTGGGAACTGTCCTCGCAGTAAGTAGAGATGCTAGTATGTTAAATGTCACAAATTACCTTTTCATTTAACAATAGTGCTCAAATAGAAGTGGAAAGCTAACAATAATGCTTGTGTGTTAGGTTTTATTCTCTTTGCTTCTTGGAGCGTTTGCATTGGGTCAGACGTCACCTAACATCCAATCTTTTGCCGGTGCTCGAGGATCTGCATACAAGGTGTACAACATCATTGACAATGTAAGCAATGGTACATTTCCTCATCAAGTTTATTGCGTCTGAGCTACGCAGAACAAAAGCACGCCTTTCTATTTATATCTGCCTTCATAATATGTATTGGATTTTTCATTTGTAAAATAGCTTTTAAGAAGCATTACTAAGATTGAAAAGCACAAACTAATTTCTACATGTTTATATTAATTTCAAAATACAATTATTGGGACCATACTAGTTACGAAGGAAGCAACACATAGCAGAACATTTAATAGACGATAAAATTTCACACCACAATAATTTCATGAAGCAATATAATAAAAGTACAACTTCGAATAATTCAACCAGACTAAAGTATGTTAATAGGATATTGATGGACAAATAAGAGATCTGCTTCCAATTAATTGGAAAAATGTCTGTTCAGTTATTATTTTGAGGTGTGTCGCATTAGAGTGTTGAAGCCTGAACATATTTTAGACTTAGACTTAGAGACTTAGACTTCCTTTTTATTGTCCTTCAAAGTTGAACTTTACAGTACAGATACGAACGAAATTTCGTTACATTAGCTCATGGCAGTGCATGATAAAAAAGCAATAAGGTGCCTATATAAATAAATAAATAGGTTACTGTACAGATAAATATATTGCACTTTTTCATATGCATCCACGTTTATGGATGTATGTTATATTGTCTTTTTTATTCCAGCGAGTTAATCCATTTTGGGGGGAGTTGAGGGGATTATTATGATGCGTTCAAGAGTGTTACGGCCTGAGGGAAGAAGCTGTTACAGAACCTGGAGGTTCTGCTTCGGAGGCTGCGGAACCTCTTTCTCAAGTCCAGCAGTGAAAACAGTCCTTGGTGGGGGTGGGAGGAGTCTTTGCAGATTTTCTGAGCCCTGGTCAGGCAGCAGCTTTTTGCGATCTCCTGGATAGGAGGAAGAGGAGTCCTAATGATCTTTTCCGCCGTCCTAACCACTCTGGAGAGACTTCCAGTCTGAGGCATTGCAAGCTCCAGTCCAGACAGAGATGCTGTTGGTCAGTAGGCTCTCTATAGTGCCTCTGTAGAATGTGGTGAGAATGGGGGGAAGGAGCTGTGCTCTTTTCATCCGACGCAAAAAGTGCATGCGCTGCTGAGCTCTTTTTACAAGAGCTCCGGTGTGTAGGGACCAGGTTATATTGTCAGTTATCTGCACCCCCAGGAACTTGGTGCTGCTTACCATCTCCACCGCTGTGCCGTTGATGAAGAGTGGAGCGTGGCTGGACTGGTGCTTCCTGAAGTCAACGATTATCTCCTTGGTCTTGTCGACATTCAGGACCAGGTTGTTGGTTCTGCACCAGTCAACCAGATGTTTCACCTCTTCCCTGTAGTCCATGTCGTTGTTGTCACGGATGAGGCCGTGACAACGTGTAGTCCGCATACTTCACAATGTGGTTAGTAGTGGACCTGGCGCAGCAGTCATGGGTCATCAACGTGAACAGCAGCGAACTCAGGACGCAGCCCTGGGGGGAGCCGGTACTCAGGAAGATGGCACTGGAGGTGTTGTTGCCCACTCTCACAGACTGGGGTCTGTCTGTGAGGAAGTCAAGCAGCCGGTTGCATAGGGGGGTACTGAATCCAAGGGGGGCCAGTTTGCTCACCAAGTGCTGCGGGATGATGGTGTTGAATGCTGAGCTGAAGTCCAGAAACAACATCCGCACGTGTGTGTCCTTTACTTCCAGATGTTCTAAGCTCAGGTGGAGTGCAGAGGAGATGGCGTCCTCTGTGGAGCGGTTAGGGCGATAAGCAAACTGGTATGGGTCGAATGTGGGGGGAAGTCTGGAGACAATATATTCCTTTACCAGCCTCTCGAAGCACTTCGTTATGATGGGGGTGAGTGCAACGGGGCGGTAATCATTGAGGGAGGAGATTGTGGGTTCAGGTTAGCTCTGGCTGTTTTTAATGCTACCATGTCGCCAGATTTAAATGCCTTGTTCCGAGCCTTCAGCATTGCACGTACCTCACTGGTCATCCAGGGTTTCTCATTGGCCCGTGTGGGGATGTTCTTGATCACACTGACATCCTCCATGCACTTCTGAATGTATGCGGACACAGACTCTGCATACTCCTCCACACATGTGATGATTTTCGGTGGCGGCTGTCTTGAACATGTCCCAGTCTGTGGTTTTGAAGCAGTCTTGTAATGCTTCCAATGATAAGCAATAAGCAGTCCTCACCTGCTTCACTGTAGCTTGCTTCCTGATCAGCAGGGGCTTGTATGCAGGCACTAGCATCACAGATAGATGGTCTGAGGAGCCGAGGTGGGCTTACTTCCACCCCTGGTTGCAAAATTCACATTTTGATGGAAATGAGGGAACACAGTTTTCATGTTAACTTGATTAAAATCCCCTGCCACGATGACAACTCCCTCTGGATGTGTAAATGGTAAATGGGTTGTACTTGTATAGCGCTTTTCTACCTTTTTAAGGAACTCAAAGCGCTTTGACACTATTTCCACATTCACCCATTCACACACACACACACACACACACACACACACACACACACATTCACACACTGATGGCGGGAGCTGCCATGTACGGCACTAACCAGGCCCATCAGGAGCAAGGGTGAAGTGTCTTGCTCAAGGACACAACGGACGTGACTAGGATGGTAGAAGGTGGGGATTGAACCAGTAACCCTCAGATTGCTGGCACGGCCACTCTCCCAACTTTGCCACGCCGTACCGTGTAGATTGCAGTTCATTGATGGAGCAGTACAAAGCATTCAAAGCTTCTTTGGTGTTAGCACTGGGAGGAATGTACACTGCTGTGAAGATCATAGCACTGAATTCCCGGGGTAAATAAAATGGCCTGCATTTTATAGTTAATATTTATACATTGGGAGAGCAGTGACATGAGACTATCTTCCCATTGTTGCACCAGTTGTTATTGATGTATATACAAACACCACCGCCTCGGGATTTACCAGTGAGAGTTCTGCTCCTGTCCGACTAAAACATAGTTAGCCCCTCGATGCTAACTGCCTCGTCCAGAACGGATGGTTTCAGCCACGTTTCTGTGAGAAATATGGCGCAGCAGTCGCTCATCTCGCGTCTTGCATATAAATCCAGCTTAAGGTAGTCGAGTTTGTTCTCCAGGGAACAGACATTTAAAAGCAGGATGGAAGGAAGGGGCGTTCTGTGAGGATTAGCCTTTAGCTTTGTTGTTAGCCCCGCTCGGCATCCCCGCTTCTGCTTCCGATCACACCGCTTACGTCTCCTCTGTCGACGATCCCCGCTGGTACTTGACTCCGCTGCTTCACAGGCCGCTGGATGTAGCCGGCGTAGAATTCCGATGCTAGCGAGGAGGTCCAACGTGTACGCATCTTTCGGTCCAAAACGGCCCGATCTCTCCACATCCAGAATTTTCTGGCGGTCGTATGTTACCACGGAGTGTCCACGCTGGAAGCCAGCTATGAAATTCACAGAATTTACCGGAATATTTGCCAAAATGTTCTATTTCTACCATGAGCCTCTGAAGCCGCAGCCATGCAGGGCGCCGCCATCTTGCAAAATTTTGGAGGACTAATAGCACTAACAGTTAATGCTGAAGGGTTTCCGATGATAAAAAAGAGCAGCTTACAAGCAGGTCAGTGTTTTGAAATCAAAACTTTAAACATTTTTGAGTTTTGGACAGAGAAAAAACATCAAGCAGGGGCAAAACCACAGCGATTGCGCCTATCGTCTAAAATCAGGGTATATATTTCTGCCAATTTGGCTTTAGAAAAGGGGGGTTCAACTGTATGAGCCCTAGGCAAGCACAAGATGATGTAGCGGTCATTCTATCGATTGCTTTAGCCCACCAGTCATCATTGAAATTCACATTTAAATATTTTTGAGTACAGGTTTGAAGGACATTATACCGCTATACCCCGGATATAGAGCTTTCTGATTGGAATTTTATTTCAATAATTTCTCCCAGGGCAAAGTGGGGGTGGTGAAGGAAAGAGAGGATAGATACTGAGTGTGAATTAAGTGTCTTACTTGTAAGTAACAAAAAAAAATTAAAGTGTGGAAGGCCAAATTTTAGTCAGGACTGTAAAACTGAAAAAAACTTTGTTTTCATATAAATCCAGGAAACAATTAATGCCTTTTCCTTTCATACGCATCTAAAGCTGTGGGAAATAGGTGGTTGCCAGAGATGAGGATAAGAATTTGAAATGGCGGCGAAGCTGATACCAAAACCATACCATCGGGTTTTCGGTGTGCTTGAACGGGGCATTTGGGAGACGAAAACACAGCAGTGCAGAGAGAGAACATTATTTTGAGTCAATGGATCCCCGGGAGGTGTTAACTGCATGGAACTGTTATTGTTAGGGTTATGGTGTCAGTTTATTTCAAACATGCATACAATAGGAGGAGGCAGAGCTTATTTAATCATACCCCTTTTCCTATCATAACAGTTATGATATTTTTTGAAGATTAGCTGATCAATAGTAGCACATAAAGTTTGGTAGGGCAATGCCCCGTCCAAATGTACTAATTTATAATATTTTCCTACTATTTCTGGGGTGATTTCCTCCCCAAATGCATGATGTAATAAGTTTATTCAATGATTGAAAAAAATACGTTTTTTTAAAGAGACTTAATGGGCAGCCCTGTTGTGTCCCACATGTTAGTGGAAAATAAGTTATATACCAAGATGTCGCTGCTCCGTTTGGCTGCCTCTCCATACTCTTGTCACAAGATTTGCGTATTTTGGTTAATTTGTGTAGTTTTTTTGTTTGTTTTACCCCGACCAACGGCACAACAATTGTTTACGACCGACAGACTCTTCTGGACATAAATTCAAAAACAACTCACCAACTTCAACGAAGCTCGGACCTCTTGTAGCAACTGCCGGCAGAATTGAGAGTCCATGGCAACGCTGGTAACAACAACAAAGGAGAATGGCGGACACACCATCGATACCGTGGCACCCGGGGGGGAATAAGGAACCGCGTCAGAAGACGTGCGAGCCGGACGCCTCTCCCTTCTATCCTGCTCTCCAACGTCCAGTCAATTGAGAACAAGCTGGACGACATCAGGGCGAGGATTAAGTTCCAGTGGGACATCAGAGACTGTAGCGTCCTGTGTTTCACTGAGACCTGGCTCACACCGGAGGTTCCAGACCACGGCATCAGCCTGGAGCCCTTCTCTGTGTACCGGAGCGACAGGAACGAGTCGTCGGGGAAATCGAGAGGCGGAGGCGTGTGTTTTATGGTGAATAAACACTGGTGTGGACCGAGCAGTGTGGAGAAGATAGGGGAACACTGCTCACCGGACCTGGAGTTTCTCATCATCAAAGGCCGCCCGTTCCCTCTACCAAGGGAGCTAACATCAGTCATACTCATCGGAGTATACATTCCACCCCAGGCCAATGTTGAGACTGCACTTTCAGAGCTCCACGATCAGGTTAATAAACTCCAGACAGCTCATGTTAATGCTGCTATTGTGGTTGCTGGGGACTTTAATAAGGCGAAACTTAAAACGGTTTTATCAACGTTTTACCAACACGTGACCTGTCCTACCCGAGGCGATAATATACTGGACCACTGCTACTCGCAGTTCAAATGCGGCTTTAAGTCACAGTCTTTATCAGCCTTCGGTAAATCAGATCACTCCGCCATCTTCCTTGTACCAGCGTATAAACAAAGTTTGAAGCGCGCCCCCGTGGTGACGCGAGAAGTCAAGCGTTGGTCTGTGAACTCAGAGAGCGCGCTCCAGGACACGCTAGATTGTACAGACTGGAGCGTGTTACCCGAGGGCACAGACAACATTGACGAATATACAGACTCCTGGTCTGTATACTCCTGGTCGAGGAAATATTCCCCACCACCACAGTACGGGTTTTTCCAAATCAGAAACCCTCGGTTGATAGATCAGTCCGAGAGGCTCTGAAAGCACGCACCTCAGCCTACAGCGGAGGGCGTGCGGCCGGCGACATGCAAGCGTACAAGGCAGCTTGCTATGACGTCAGGCGCGTAGTGAAGCAGGCAAAGGGACAATACAGGGACAAAATGGAGTTTAAATTTCAACAGGCTGACTCCAGAGCTGTATGGCAAGGACTCAGAACGATGACAGACTACAAAGGCAGCCCTCCCACGGGGAATGCTGAAGTCTCCCTGGCAAATGAGCTAAATACCTTTTATGCACGGTTTGAGGCTGCAAGTTCAAACAGCAGCCTTCATGCCGCCGCAAAAGAGGGTATGGCCACTGGCAATGGAGACTCAGCATTCAGGATAGCAGAACACGACGTGAGGAGAACCTTTAAGAGGGTGAATACCAGTAAAGTCACAGGGCCAGACAGCATCCCCAGTTGCGTTCTAAAAGTCTGTGCTGACCAACTGGCACCGGTATTCACAGACATATTTGTCTGTCATCTGTCATTGTTTGGTGGTAGCGGGGGGTGTATATTGTAGCGTCTTGGAAGATTTAGTGCTGCAAGGGGTTCTGGGTATTTGTTCTGTTGTGTTTATGTTGTGTTACGGTGCGGATGTTCTCCTGAAATGTGTTTGTCATTCTTGTTTGGTGTGGGTTCACAGTGTGGCGCATACTTATAACAGTGTTAAAGTTGTTTATACGGCTACCCTCAGTGTGACCTGTATGGCTGTTGATCAAGTATGCTTTGCATTCACTTGTGTGTGTGTAATAGCCGCATATATTATGTGACTGGGCCGGCACGCTGTTTGTATGGAGGAAAAAGAGAGAGAGTTTTAACTTGCACTTACAGATGTAGCAACCAACTGTAGTTACTGACAGTGGGTTTCTGAAGTGTTCCTGAGCCCATGTGGTGATATCCTTTACACACTGATGTCGCTTGTTGATGCAGTACAGCTTGAGGGATTGAAGGTCACGGGCTTAGCTGCTTACGTGCAGTGATTTCTCTATATTCTCTGAACCCTTTGATGATATTACGGACCGTAGATGGTGAAATCCCTAAATTCCTTACAATAGCTGGTTGAGAAAGTTTTTTCTTAAACTGTTCAACAATTTGCTCACGCATTTGTTGACAAAGTAGGTTTATATTTTAGAAAGCAAAAAAAACAAAAAAACATTTGTCTTTTGTCTCTCATAAGGGTTTTGAACGATAGGAAAAATTCCAGAAAAAATGCAGTTCCTCTTTAAGCTTATCGCGTCAACTATTTCTTGTAGCACCAATAGTGAATCTAAGTTGTGTCCAATTGCATGATTACTAGTGGATACATGAGACCATTAATAAATTGTTGTCAGTTTGGGAGTCAGACTGGTCGAATAAAATGTTTTGAATGTTGCATTAATATCAGAGGGGGCAGATAGGAGAGCGCCAAGTGGGTCTCTAATTTGAGTAATGACATGTGATGCAGCTTGACACTTTGGCTGATGGGCGAGTAAGCGACCACCTTTATTGCCATGCTCATAGTAAATACTACGAGATTGTAAAACATGCATTATGCCTGCCTAGTGGAGAGCAAATCGAACTCAGCCTGCAGACTTATGCACTTCTTCAAGGTTAATAACGCAGGTGAAATCACCACCAAAAATCAGTCGATGTGTATTTAGCGCTGGGAGGCTGCTAAATAAATTGTTTGCAAATATAGCAGTGTACACAGTAACCGGTAAGACAGGGTTCTGCTGTATGGTAACTGCTTTACCTTCCATTAAAGTCTGAGATTGTGCTCGTGGGAATTACTTGTTTTCTAATGGATCAATGTAGCCACACTCCTACCCTTTAAACTAAAGGTAGAGTGGAAAACTTGGCCTACCCAAGATTTGTGATGGTCATGGATATGCGTCTCATATAAAAAAGCGATGTCCGTTTTTAAATGTTTAAGTTGTGACAAAACTTTGGATCTCCTAATTGGATGTCCCACGCCGTTGACATTTCATGATGTAAACCTGATAGGGTTTGAGTTATTAGACATCATTAGAGTAAGTCGATAGACAATGTCCTACAAGAGAATACATTGATATGAATAGATCAAGCATAGAGATATTATGAAAACACACATGCATTGTGTATAGATGTAGACAAAATAGAATTACACCAAGGATTACCCTCCCTCCCACTTACCTAAACCCAATGTCCTCATCCCCAAATGATGAAGACGGCAGGTTCAAGCTGCTTAAAACTTCCACATCACGACAGCAAAAAGAGCAAAAAAAAAAACAAGCAGAAACGATTTCCTTTCTAAATGCAGAGAGGCCCCGAGCATTCAAACAGAGCACGAATAAAACACGAATTAACACCTCAGTTAAAAATAAATCACTTCTTTAAGCAATGATAGCCAGGTATATCTAGCCAATGAATAAGGGAGTAACCATAGTCCGCACAAAATAGCACAGCACAACAATGTCTATTTAAACGAAGAATAAAGAAAACACTCAGCTGGAAAAAAATTTAATGATCAATATTTTTTTTTAAAACACCCCACACTAGGTGTTTTGTTACCGGTACCAAATTGTATTTCGATAGTTTTCAATACTTTTCAAAATAAAGGGTACAACAAAAAAATGTTATTATTGGCTTAATTTTTACATAAAATCGTACAATACATTAAATACATACATACATAATCTAGAATTAGGTTAGAATAGAATATAAAGTTTTATTGTCATT
This sequence comes from Nerophis lumbriciformis, assembly GCF_033978685.3. Taxonomy (NCBI): domain Eukaryota; kingdom Metazoa; phylum Chordata; class Actinopteri; order Syngnathiformes; family Syngnathidae; genus Nerophis; species Nerophis lumbriciformis. The sequence continues at coordinate 41,668,750 of NC_084551.2, read as the reverse complement.
ATATTAAATGCGTCATGATTTATGGTTGACACTCTTGGTCTGTGCTTTAAAATAAATATAATCTTTAGTAAATACTAAAAGCAATACAGCTAAAACTGCAGCTAAGTCATGTAGCAGGTAAAACACACATTCCATCCATCCATCTTCAACCGCTTATCTGGAATCGGGTCGCGGGCACAACAGCTCCAGCAGAGACCCCCAGACTTCCCTCTCCAGAGCAACATTAACGACTTCCTCCTGGGGAATCCCGAAGTGTTCCCAGGCCAGAGAGAAGATGTAATCTCCCAGCTGGTCCGTGGCCTGCCGCGGGGTCTATTCCCAGTGGGACGTGCAACGAGGACCTCCCTAGGGAGACGCTCGTGAGGCATCCGCACGAGATGCCCGAACCACCTAAGCTGGCTCCTTTCCAAGCGAAGGAGCAGCGGCTCTACTCCGAGTCTCTCTTGGGTGACTGAACTTCTCACCCTATCTCTAAGGGAGATGCCAGTCACCCTTCTTAGGAAACTCATTTCGGCCGCTTGTATCCGCGATCTTATTCTTTCGGTCATGACCCACACTTCATGACCATAGGTAAGAGTAGGAATGTAGATAGCTCGGTAGACCGAGAGCTTTGCCTTCTGGCTCAGCTCTCGTTTCGTCACAACAGTGCGGCAGAGAGACTGCAATACTGCCCCAGCTGCTCCGATTCTCCGGCTGATTTCCTTCTCCATCTTTCCCTCACTCGTGAACAAGACCCCAAGATACTTAAACTCCTCCACCTGGGACAGAGTCTCGTCCTCTACCTGGACTGTACAATCCATCGTTTTCCTGCTGAGAACCATGGCCTCAGATTTGGAGATGCTGATCCTCTTTCCATCCGCTGAACACTCGGCTGCGAACCGATCCAGTGAGAGCTGAAGGTCACGAACCGAAGGTGCCATCAGGACCACATCATCTGCAAACAGCAGTGACGCAACCTTTAGCCCCCGAGACGTATACCCTCTCCGCCATGGCCACGACTCTGCCTAGAAATCCTGTCCATGAAAATCACAAACAGCATAGGTGACAGAGCACAGCCCTGGCGGAGACCAACCCCCACTGGAAACGGATCCGACTACATCCAACTCTCGCTTTGGTTGTACAGAGATTGGATGGCCCTCAGCAGGGTTACCCTCACTCCGTACTCCCTCAGCACCTCCCACAAGATCTCCCGGGGAACCCGGTCATACGCCTTCTCCAAATCCACAAAGCACATGTAGACTGGATAGGCATACTCCCAGGCCTTCTCCAGGATTCCCGCAAGAGTAAAGAGCTGGTCAGTTGTTCCACGACCAGGACGGAATCCACATTGCTCCTCTTGAAACTGAGGTTTGACTATCGGCCGGACCCTCCTTTCCTGTACCTTGGCGTAAACTTTCCCAGGGAGGCTGAGTAGTGTGATACCCCTGTAATTAGCACACACCCTCTGATCCCCCTTTTTGAAAAGGGGAACCACCACCCCAGTCTGTCACTCCCTCGGCACTGTCCCAGACTTCCACGCAATGTTGAAAAGGCGTATCAACTAAGACAGCCCATCAACACCCAGAGCCTTCAGCATTTCTGGACGGATCTCGTCAACCCCCGGAGCTTTGCCACTGTGGAGTTGTCTAACTACCTCAGTGACAACCCCCATCATCCTCAGGCTCTGCTCCTACCAGGGAGGGTGTGTCTGATGTAATTGGGTTCAGGAGTTCCTCAAAGTGCTCTTTCCAACACCCTACGACTTCCTCACTTGAAGTCAGCAAAGTCTCATCCTTGCTGTACACAGCTTGGATGATTCCCTGCTTCCCCCTCCTGACGTGCCATATGGTCTTCCAGAACAGCTTTGGTGCCGCCCGATAGTCCTTCTCCATGGATTCCCTGAATTGCTCCCACACCCTCTGCTTATCCTCGTCCACAGCCACGGCCGCTGCCCTTCGGGCCTGTCGGTACCTTGCAACTGCCTCCGCAGTCCCCTGGGATAACATACCCCGGTAGGACTCCTTCTTCAGTCAGACGGCTTCCTTGACCACCACTGTCCACCAGGGTGTTCGAGGGTTACTGCCCCTTGAGGGACCTAAGACCTTCTGGCCACAGCTCGCAGCTGCAGCTTTAGCAATAGAGGCTTTGAACATTGCCCATTCCTATTCAATGTCCCCAACCTCCACAGGGATGGCAGAGAAGTCCTGCCGGAGGTGGGAGTTGAAGTCCTTCCGGACAGAGGACTCCTCCAAACGTTCCCAGTTCACCCGCACTACACGCTTGGGTTTGCCAGGTCTGTCCAGAGGTTACCCCCGCCATCTGACCCAACTCACCACCAGATGGTGATCAGTTGACAGTTCAGCCCCTCTCTTCACCCGAGTGTCCAAAACATACGGCCTCAGATCAGCTGATACGATTACAAAATCGATCATTGATCTTTGGCTTAGGGTGCTCTGGTACCAGGTACACCTATGAGCATCCTTATGCTTGAACATGGTGTTTGTTATCGCAAGTCCGTGACTATCACAGAAGTCCAATAACAATCCACCACTCAGTTTCAGATCAGGGAGACCGTTCCTCCCAATCACGCCAGTCCAAGTATCACTGTCATTGCCCATGTGCGCGTTGAAGTCCCCCAGCAAGACTATGGACTCCCCTGCCGGTGCCCCATACAGGACCCCATGCAAGGTATCCAAGAAGGCCGAATACTCTGAATTCTTGTTTGGTGCGTACGCACAAACAACAGTCAGAGTTTTCCCCTCTCCAACCCTAAGGCGAAGGGAGCCGACCCTCTTGTCCACTGGGGTGAACTCCAACGTACAGGCACTCAGCCGGGGACTCGTGAGTATCCCCACACCCGTCTGTGCCCTCACACCCTGAGCAACTCCAGAAGTGAACAAGGTCCATCCCTTGTCCAGGAGTGTGGTTTCAGATCCCTTGCTATGCGTAGAAGTAAGCCCCACCAGATCCAACCGGTAGCGCTCCACTTCTCGCACCAGCTGAGGCTCCCTCCCCACCAGCGTAGAGACGTTCCACATCCCGAAAGTCAGCCTCTGCTGCCCCGAATTGGTCCGTCTGGAGCCTCCACTTTCACTGCCATCCACTTGGCAGCGCACCCGACCCCACTGGTTCCGATCGCGGGTGGTGGGCCCACGTGGCGATAAATTGTAGGAATTTGTAAAAAAAACATTCTGTCATTTCATGTGCATTACTTTACGCAATGTGGGCGGTTTTGATTGCGCCAATATATGGCAATAAGCCAAACAGCTGTGTGCACATATATGTATCTGTATGCGCACAGCAGGGCAGCTGGTTAACTACATTACCTTTAAAGTCCTTTTGCAGGTCTGGATGTTTGTTATTTAAATGTTTACCTAAGTAATATTGCGCTTAATGCACCCTTTTATCAACCAGTAGAAATGCAATTTTTTTGCCATTCTTCCTCTCCACACTGTTTTTGCTTGTATGCGCAGCTGTGTGTGCGGGCTGACACACATCATTGACATCACTGACATACATACATACATACATACATACACTGACATTCATCACTGACATAGATAATTAGCCTCGGCTCTATACGTTACGGCCGCACAGCAGCATGCAGAGAAAAAAAAAAGTACCTGTATTTTTCAGACCGTATAGTATCATTTTTTATTATTAGTACCGCGGTACTTTATTAGTACCAGTATACCATACAACCCTACCCCACACACAGCAGCAGGAAAACGATTATATTAACTTATAATATAGGCTAAATACTGTTTTTACCTGGCAATATGAGAGAGTTTAGTAGGGCACAATGTTTGAAAATCCAGAGAAGTGAGATTCGTAAACTTCAGGAGATCAGGAGCCGATGTTCAGCTTTCAAGTCAGGGAACGCCGGGGAGTACAAGCATGCTCGCTACAAACTACAAAAGTCCATTAGCGCTGCCAAAAGAACATACTCTCTGAAACTTGAAAACGGTTACATGGACAACAACACAAGGAGTATGTGGCAGGGAATACAGTCCATCTCCAATTACAGAAGTTGAAGTTGTTGACACACAGAACAGTTTCTATGTCAGATTTGACAGAAAGAACAGCAACACCCCCACAAAGTCCCCACATAACCCAGAGGAGACCGCACTACAAGTAACACACACAGATGTCCTTCAGGCTCTGAAAAAGGTTAACCAAGAGTCCTAAAAGCCTGTGCTTAACAACTGGCAGAGGTGTACACAGATATCTACAACATCTCTCTCATGCAGCAAACCGTCCCGCATCTTTAAATCATCTGTCATAGTTCCAGTCCCTAAAAAAATACACACAATCATGATGAATGACCTAAGGCCAGTGGTACTCACGACGGTGGCCATGAAGTGTCTGTAGAAGTTGGTCCTTCACCACCATCAACTCTGTGATTCCAGACATTATAGACCCCCTACAGTTTGCTTACTGCACCAACAGATTGGTGGACGATGCGATGGCCCTTGCACTTCACTCCACACTGGAACATGCGGACATTAACAACTTGTACGCACGCATACTCTTTTTGGATTACAGCTCCGTCTTTAACACCATTTGACCAACAAAGCTTGTTGGGAAGCTGACAAACCTTGGAGTACCTTCACCCACCTGCAATTGGGTACTGGACTTCCTTATAGACAGAGCACAAGTGGTGAGGATGGGAACAAAGGTCTCTGCTGATCTCACAATCAGCACAGGAACCCCCCAGGGCTGCTGTCTCAGCCCTAAACTTTTCTCACTGTACAGATATGACTGCATCTCCCCCCAGGACAATAACATCATCAAATATGCATATGACACAACCATTCTCGGCCTCATCAGAGGGAGGGATGAGTCCTCTACCAGGAGCTGGTCCAAAAGTCACTGTCTATGGAAAGGACAGCGACTAAATTTTGAACATAGACAAGACAAAGGAGCTAATTCTGAACATCAGGATGAAAATCTTATTTTTTGTATTACTTACACAGTGTATAACTTCTGTACAGTTTAGTTTATTTATTTACCTGTTAATACAACATATTTATATATTTGTTTCTTACTTAGTACATTTTTTTACAATGCCATTGTATTTTCTAACTCTTGTTTTTGTAAAAGCTAACTCAGGGAGAAATGCACAAGAATTCCATGAATGTAGTAAGGGTCGATGTCAAGTCTGATAACAGCACAGCGCGGAGTTTATCAAGGTCCGGTGGTAGTCCGACATAGTGGCTGCCTCCCTGTCGGGTGAATCCTGTCCTTTCTCCTTCTGCCTAGTGCGGACCATCAGCATCAAACAGCCATGGGTCGTAATATCTCAGCAAAAAGGTGTTTAGTGTCGTCTTTGGTGCTAATATGAATCAAATAACTAAAATGCTCGGGAGGATGGAACAGCCACTCAATACACCTTTAAAACTATTTTCCTTGCCAACATTTGGACTCACTGGTGACGGTGGCGGAGAAAAGGGCTGTAGAAAAACTAGTGAGCATCCTGGATGATGCCAGTCACCCTCTGCATACCGTTATCAGTAGCCAGAGGAGCCCGTTCAGTGCTAGACTGCTTCATCCCAAGTGCAGGACTAATAGACTAAAAAAGTCCTTTGTCCCACACGCCATTAGACTGTACAACTTCTCTCTGGGGGGTAGGGGGGTACTAGGATGACAGGGGATGCAAAACAATAACAGTGCAATACTTGTTCATAACATGGTCACTACTGCCTAGTTTCTCTTGTTATATTCTTATTTTACTGTTATATTTTTATTCTCATTGTTGCTTTTTATTTTTATTCTTATTGTAATATTTTTCTGTTTTGTTTCCATTTATACCCCCATTATTTACTTTTTACTTTTTAAATCCGATCTCAATTCTGTACAGTGCTGCTGGAATTTAAATTTTCCTGAGGGAACTCTCCTGAAGGAATCAATAAAGTACTATCTATCTATCTATCTATCTATCTATCTATCTATCTATTTTACTTTATAGAAACCAAGCATCGACAGCTATTCAGAGCACGGCTACAAACCTGACCGTATCAATGGAATCATTGAGTTCAGGAACATCCACTTTAACTACCCCTCGAGGCCAGAAATCAAAGTAAGCTCCTCACTGACACTGTTTAACTTAAACTGATATTTGACTGTTTTATAATTGACACCGTATTATGCAGGTATTAAAAAACTTATCCCTGACTGTGAAGAGTGGACAGACCATTGCCTTAGTAGGAAGAAGTGGCTGTGGAAAAAGCACCACAATCCAGCTGTTGCAAAGGTTCTACGATATTCAAGAAGGGTCTGTAAGTACATATCCTTACTCTAAAAATATATTAATTGACAAAAATGGACACTGATGAATCTTGACCACAGAACTAACCAGTCTATCCATGCTTTGATTATTTAGGTATTTCTAATAATCAAGACAATTCAAAAATAATATTCTTGTCATCTCTTTGTAGATATATTTTGATGGCCATGACATCCGTTCTCTCAATGTCCGCTACCTGCGAGAGAAGATTGGAGTGGTGAGTCAAGAGCCCGTTCTTTTTGCCACCACCATCGCAGAGAACATTCGATATGGACGAACCGACGTGACGCAGCAGGAGATAGAGCAAGCTGCCAAGGAGGCCAACACTTACGACTTCATAATGAACCTTCCTGATGTAGGGCTTAATTTGTGACTTTACTTATAAATAGGGCTGCAACTAACGATTAATTTGATAATCGATTAATCTGTCGATTTTTACTTTGATTAATCGATTAATAATCGGATAAAAGAGACAAACTACATTTATTTCCAGTATTTTATTGAAAAAAAAACAGCATACTGGCACCATGTTCTGGACATTGGGGGTGCAGCATACACCAATAATAACACAGAAATGTAACTCATCAGATCAGAACTGAATCAGATATTGTACAAGTTTCTGTTGTGAATAATAAAGGATTCATTTTAGGCTGCCTCTGAATAATAGCCTGAAATATTCCAGCACCTTCATAACATTTAGTTATACTAAAGCGTCACTCAAATCTAAATATATTTATATAGCTTTATCGGGTCCGGCTACATTGATCCATTATGAAATGAACCTGAGATATTTCTGTCCGTTACGTTTATTTCGAAATTGGTAACCGTGCGTTTTCTCTCTCAAAACAGAGTCAAATGTGCCGGAGACACATTATCAGCCCCGCGTTGCAACAAAGGCATAATGTTAACGTTACTCACAAAAAAGCTGAACTCATGAATGCCTGTTGCCACTATGGACTTAAAAAGTTACGTACCATGAGTTTCCTTTATCCATGGTTCCAACATGTTTCCTTTTCAGGTGCTCCGAAGCAATGTTGTACTTCCGTGCCATTTTGCAGGAAACGGTCTTCTTTGAAGTCTTTAAAGTAAAGTGGTCCCACACTTTTGACCCCTTAAGTCGTACACTTTTCTCCATTGAAGCAATAACCTCAAGATGTTTTTCCGCTGAACTATCCATACTGTTTTCCTGCGCCATTTTTCGAATATTTCCAGCAAAGGAGACGGCGTCGTCACGTGAGCTGCACATGACACATCATTGGCTAGCTTACGCCACCTCATGAGACGTAGCCTCAGCGCCGCCCTGGCGCTGTTTTGTACTGTTTTTGTACTTATTTTGATTATTGTTTCTCAGCTGTTTGTAAATGTTGCAGTTTATAAATAAAGTTTTATTAAAACAATAAATAAAGAAAGAAATAAAGAAAATAAAAATAAAAAAAATAAAAAAGCCTCCGCGCATGCGCATAGCATAGTTCCAAAGAATCGATGACTAAATTAATCTGCAACTATTTTTATAATCGATTTTAATCGGTTTAATCGATTAGTTGTTGCAGCCCTACTTATAAACATATTTGACTGACACGTTCCACTGATGAGACTGTTGTCCTTGAGCAGAAGTTTGAGACACTGGTTGGGGATCGAGGGACTCAGATGAGTGGAGGACAGAAGCAAAGAATCGCAATTGCTCGAGTTCTTGTCCGTAACCCCAAAATCCTTCTGCTGGATGAAGCAACATCTGCTCTTGATGCTGAGAGTGAAACTGTGGTACAATCTGCACTGGACAAGGTACAAGCATATATTTAGGCACATGTTGAGGCATTTTTTTAAACTAAAATATTTGTATTCAAGTTTGTACTTGTGTGGTCCAAACACGTGTTAGTTACTTGGTATGTCCAAATTAGAGGTAACCCTTGTGAATAGCTAAATCACCACTGAATTGGCAGCTGGTTGCATCAGCTTTATGCACTTTTATTGTCTTTTATGTCATTTGTATTCTTTAATACTCTTGTTTTCATGTGTTTTTGACTTTTTTTTGTCGACTTTTTGTATCTGCGCTGCAACCACATAATTTCCCCATTGTGGAATAAATAGTCTATCCTATCCTACATCTTAGAGGCAGCACAATTGTGGTAAACCCAGAGAACAATACGTTCTCTTTAAATTGTACAAATTTGCCGTAATTACAAAGGTGGACACAGCAACAACAGAGGCATGAGACTGATTATATTATATGTTTAAATTGGACACACGTTTTGCATGAGAAAACATACCATGCCAGTCAGTCCCCCCAGGGTTTCGCAGGGTGTTGTGATTGCGCCAATTCTCGCAAAGTTATGGCTTAAGTTGTGGCTTTGCTACTTTGTCCAATCCCCACAATTTCTTCACACATTTTGACCAATCATCAACAGTATCACTCAAGTGCAATGGAACTGTGCTAAGTGTTGCAACATGAACAAAAGTTTACGATCGTCTTTCAACTTTCTAAACA